>NC_079445.1:23196179-23376179 GCF_903798145.1 Danio aesculapii
TTCTGACATCATTAACCAGAAATTACCTCTAAATGGCTGCGCTTGTATTTGTAAACATAGAAGGGGTCGGGCTTATGATGATGGTTTTACTTTTACTTAAAGGTGCTGTGTGTAGGTTTGACACCCAGTGGTTGAACTACGTATTGCACTCCTGGATCAAAACAAATGCAAGCGCAGGTTGCCGTTGCCAGATTAAGGACACGAGCGATTTAAACAGTGTTCTAAATAAAAGCAACCGCACCCGATAGAAGGAATATTTTCCATATTAAAAGGAGTTTTTGTCCTAACCAAACCCTAGAATTGATATATTAGAAACGGCTTTTATTTCTCTCAGGTGAACAACAGAAAACTACAGTATAACATTGATCACCTCAGGTAAACCTCATGTGCTTTAATCAATGTTAAATGCTAACAATGTGAGTTTGAATGCCATTTTACATGACATTTATTGCCATTTACTGAAATCAGAAGCAGAGAGTTTATCTCAGATCTTAAATACTAAATAAACCATTTGAAACTGAACTTTAGAACTAAACACATTTGAGTGATTCAGCATCTACATTTAATAATGTTAAAGGGGGTTAATATATATTAAATCGATTATAAATCGAAACATAGCTTGAGTGAGTGTATATTCTGTGCTTCTGAATGGCTGTATTTAAATTTTTGTCGTATTTCATCTGGTGCAAACAGCCGAACTGCTTATCATTGCGTATCACGTAACCTGCTCACCTAATGTTTACACTGGTAATAGTTATATAATTTGCTAATTAATAATCTCATTGGGAACTCTGAATCTGTATCATTTCAGAGTCTGCTACTGTCCACCGGAGGTTGCATTTCAGTCACAGGCGCATGCTTTCAGAGCCTTTCTGAATGAATGAATGAATGCAACCCGAGGTGCTGAAATATAATAGACTAAACTGGCATTGGACAGGTTACAATTATCAAAACGAAGACAGCGTTCCGGCACGCACAAGTGAAAGCAGAATTTATGACTTTAGCATTGTTTTGTTTTTTTGGATAAATAAGAATGTTCACTTGGCATATTTCTTAAATATCTGCTAACATCTTACGGTATTTTAATGCTTTAGAAGAGTCAAAAACTTACATACAGCACCTTTAAAGCTTTAGCATTCATGCAGCTGCTTTTGTCCCAGAGACATCCAAAGGCAGAATCACAAACCGCAGCTAAATGTTTACACATTCACTACATTACAAACTCTGTGGGTGGATGAGTATTGTGAAAAACTTTGATAAAAACATATCATGGAAGACTTTCGCATGTTGAGAGTACATAATATGCGTGTGTGCTGGCATTCTGATTGGCTGGAGTAGACGTCTCACGTCAGCGTGTTCTAAACGTGAACGCGCTCTTTCCAGCAATTTTCCTTCTGTGTTCACACAGAGCAGCATTCCGGCAAATTACCAGTAATGTTACAACTTCTCTTTAAGTAAAATTGCCAGAACAAATTTACAGGTATTTTCAAAATGGGCCTTTTCAAACATGATCCCTTTGCAGAAAATTGCTGGTAATTTTCCGAAAAGGTCTGTAAGTGTGAAAGGGGCCAATGACCTTGCATGCATATCAGCATGTCAAAGAAGACTCCCAAAACCAAAATATGACCTTTTATGATCCATAATATAGGCACTTTAATTAAAATTTTTAGATGAATCACTCATAAAATTGATTTTTGCAAAAATTCATTGCTCCATCACTCCGATACATTAATTCCTAAAACCCTAGTGACAAGATGAGAGCTGCAACAAAGAATGAGGGGGGAAAAACAAGAAAAAGGTGAAGGCTGAGATTGTCCCTTTATCTCAGCATGAATTCCCTGGACCTGGCAAATTATACATCCCTTAAAGACCCAAAATGAAAACAAAGCTAAAACGAATTTGCTGTGCGAAGGGAAGCAAATCTAGAAGGATAAATCTCTGTCTGTGGAACACACTGACAATCTTTAGTGGGTGGTTTACCATAGTGATTCGTATAGAATATTCTTAATAGGCAAAGAACGCCCTCTCAGAATGATCGCCCACCAACACACAGACACTCCTGGAGGATCCAGATAAATACATCTGTGAACCCTCTCACTGAATCCACTCATTGTTCACAAGCAGCAACACTGTGTCATGTATAAAGCCAATGGAAAGTGAAAGGAGGTCCTCCCACACGGCCTCCATCAGCAGAACGAAAAAAAAAAAGTCTATCCCCTGTCATTTACTTCATCTTCTGATGAAAGCGGCTGAATGTTGCATTTCCAGAGACATGTTGAAAAGGATTTGTAAGCACAGTCCCCAGATATCTGCAGGCAGGCTGTGCATATGAGCTGCCCCACTGGCATTTCATGAGTGTCATCTCCAGGGCGCATGCTGCTTTTCAACCTGGGCCACCAAAGCAGCTCATGAGTCTCTGCTGAGCCTTAAGAGATTTGCTTTTCCACAAATGAACCCATGGAGATGCTTGAAGGCCACTAGGGCGAAGTCTACATAAAAAAACAGCTACTGGCTATCCAGAATAATCACTAATAAAGCCATTCTCAGCAACATGCATGCTGTCTGATGACAAAATTAATTTAATTTGCCACCCCAAACAAAAACAAACAATAAAAGAATGTTTTGATTATGACACTGGCTAAAGGAGATTGAATTAATTATGATCCATAATGATCCATTAACTAATAAACGCAACTTTACAAATCGCTCATTTTATGTAAAATGTACTTAATTAATTTTACTATTTACAAATATAGAGATAACAGTGAAATAAATTTGCTATAATATAATATATTATAATATAATATAATATAATATAATATAATATAATATAATATAATATAATATAATATAATATAATATAATATAATATAGTATAACATGATAAAACATAACATAAAATAATATAATATAATATAATATAATATAATATAATATAATATAATATAATATAATATAATATAATATAATATAATATAATATAAAATAATATAATATAAAATAACATAATATAATATAATATAACATAATAAAATAAAATAAAATAAAATAAAATATAATATAATATTGCATAATATAATATTGCATAATATAATATAATATAATATAATATAATATAATATAATATAATATAATATAATATAATATAATAAAAAAAAGATACAATACATAAAATCATTTACAACCTTTAAAAACAATAGAAATTAGGACATCAATGGTTAAAAATACTGAAGAAATAAGTTTTAAAGAACTGCATCAAAATAGATTATCAACACCACATAACCACATGTATTTGAACAGTTGTTTTACATAAATACAATAGAAGATTGTACTCACTGCCAGTTTTAGGGGTAATGCATTATACGTAACACATTTGACATACATTTACATTTAGTCATTTAGCAGACGCTTTTATCGACATAATAATATTACTTTTCTAAAGTAACAAGTAAGGCATTACTTTTAAAAATAAGTAATATTATTTGAGTTACTTTTAGAAAAATGTAACGCGAGTTTTTTTACCTTGCTTAATTGGCTTTCTAAAAAATATATTGCGGAATAAAAATTACCTTAGTCAGGTTGAATCACACACTCAATGAGAGGGCGTGCTACGAGGGAACTGTCGGCTCGCACTCCTCATCCACATCATCAATCAAAACAAATTTCACCACAGATGAGTCAGTGTACTGTTCTAGTAACTGAATAACTGAATGGGGGGTATGCAGCATGTTAAAAAGTAATTATTAAAGTTCTTAGCCTACTGAAGACGCAACCATTTTATGCAGACTCAGTTCAACATGGTGAACAGGTTTGATCAGTAAAATATGGTTGAAACGATTTATTTGGGAATCGCCTGTCATCACTACAGACAATCAGAAACAGAAACAATAACAGGCAGGAGACTTACATTTTAGCAATGGATTTCTGTTATTTTCACCTCATCGAAGAAAAGAAGTGGAGTGTCGTTAAGTGTAGAATATGTGCAAGTAAAATTTTTTACAACTGCAAGAAACACAACATCGAATACCTCCAGCTAAACAACAAATGATTCAGTTCACGATCTCCAGGTAAAACGATTAATTCGACAAAATTTTAAAAAAAGATTATTGCTTTTATTGTTCAGGAGATGCAGTCACTGTCTAATGTAACTGTAGAAGCGGCTATTCTTTTCTAATATACTGTAGTAAGGGTTTTTTTTTCTCTTTTGAGAAACGATTTACACATTTGTTCAGATCACGTGAAGCAATTTTTTCAATGTATGAAGCTCAAAGATTTATTTTGATTTGGGGATGTTTTTATCGTCTTAATGTTCATTTTGTTATTAAAAGTTTTAAAGGTTTAAAAACTGTTTTTTTCCTTAATATAAACTATTTCATGCGTGTAGCCTACTCTAAAAATGCTTTATTGCTTTATTTTTATCTCAATGCCCATTGAATTTACTTAACTAATAACATAAAACGTACAAAAGTAGCAAACACATTACATTACATGCTTTCATTAATTTGTATATACAACATGTATAGCTCTGGGCTCCAAGTTCTCAAAATATAATATTACCCTACATTTTTTAAAGGAAAATGAAGGTATAGACTATATAGGCGGTTGTTAATTGCAGAGCTTCTCTATAATAAGGTGAAAAAACACCTGCAAGTTCTGAAAGAGATCAACCCTCAACAAGGTATGGACAAGTAATGCAAGAGTAACTCAAAAGTAATATTGTGCATTACTTTACATAAAAAGTAGCTAGTAAAAGCAATTAGTTACTTTTTTTTGGGGGGGGGTAACTCCATTTTATAATGCATTACTTCCAAAAGTGACTTTCCCCAACACTGCTCACCGCTATCATATATTAACATTATATAAACACTCCCTTCTGAGACATTTGCTGGAAGAGACAGTAAAGAACCACAAAAGGTGAGCTTGCCTGAGTCTGGATGCGGTTGAGTCCTCTGAACCACAGGATCTGTCCTCTGCGCAGCTCCATCTCAGCGTGGTCAATTTCATCAGCACCTTCAATCAGCACCTCCTCTGCGATGTCTTCTTTGGGGATGCCGTGACCGGCCTCCTTCAGGAATTTGAGGCGATGTGTGGGGATAGCAGTGATCAACTGGGAGAATAAAGAGGGAGAAAAAAAAGGTCAAATGATGTTAACTGTAGCTCATAAAATAGTCATTAGCACAGTGTTTGGGATTATGAACAGCTTTCCGAGAACAGGATGCTTTAAATGTGGTGAACAAATGGAGATTCTATAAATCCTTATGGCATCTGACCGCAAAATGTTTGTATGTAATGCAAAAAGGGCGTTTAGTGTCTGTACGTTTTCTGTACAAACTACACAACATTATAATGACAAAACATTCCATTCATATTTAACTATTAACCAAAACTGAAAAGTATGTCATTATTTACTCACCCTTGAAACCTTTTGGTTTCTTTCTTCTGTTGAATACAAAAGATGACATTTTGAAGAAAGCTGGAAACCTGTAACCATTTAATTCCACATAGTAGCATTTGTTTTCCTACTATGGAAGTCAATAGTTACAGGTTTCCAGCTTTATTCAAATTATCTTGTTTATTGTTCAACAGAATAAAGAAACCCATAAAGTTTTGAAACCCACTTGAAGGTGATTAACTAGTGAGTAATTCAATTTTTGGGGGGTGAACTATCCCTTTAATTTAAACACTGTTCCTGTCTAGTTTTTAAAGAATGATGCAAAATTTGATGGGATTTGTTGACATGACCTTGCCTTCACTCTGTTTAATCAAAGTCAGATTAAGTCAGAGAAGCTATGAGTTGTGGTTTTGACACACTTCCAGCTGAAATGGCAGAGCAGCATTTTATTTTTTTTGCGGATGCCAGCTCCGGAACATCTAGTACAAATTCAAATAAATTAATGTAATAGATTTTAAATGTCAAACTAAAGAAAATGACCTTACATCAATAGAATGTTGAAAAAGGAATAATAACAGAGTAATACCAGATGTAGAAGTGAGCAATCTAAATATGATGAAAAGTAAATTCCTAATCATCATAAGAAATTAAAACAAATAATAAATATAGAGATTATGGGCTCTACCATACACCCGGTGCAATAAAGCGCAAGATGTGTTTGGCGTGATTTGTTGCTGCTTTCAGACCAGTGCAACCCTAATTTTTTACGTTTTGTGCCACATTGTTTTAATAGCAAATCTATTTGTGCCACTTTGTGGACTCATGGGTGTTCCGATCTAAAAAGGAGGTGTGTTTTGTTGGTGCGTTGCTATTTTGAGGAACTGAAATAGACCACGCCATTGACCAAATGAAACCTGGTCTAAATTCCAGCGCAGAGCACCTCCAATGCAGGTCCAAACGCTTACACATTGCTTAATACACACAGGATGTACAGCAATACACAAATATCTTTACATACGAGAAATGAAAGGATTAAAATGTGATAAAAATTATTCTTTTCTACATCAATAAAAAAACCACCACCTCCATGCTTTCATCACCTTGGGTCTTTTTTCAGTGTATTCATAACAGTTTGCATTTATATAATTTATTGAAGTCTTATTTATTATATGGATATTTATATTTGTTTTATTAAAAACAAGCTTAGATTTGTCCACCTGTCGGGTTTTTGAGATGTATGCATCACCATATGAGGCATAAGAATAGGACGCTTGTTTGAGTATAATTTTATGACCACACTTCATTATTATTGTTAATTTATTCATTTGCTGGAAATTAGAACTGAAATTAGAAATAGTTTTGAAATGAATCTTTGCATTTAAACAAAATTAAATATGTAGGCTAATGAATGTCTAGCGGAGTGCATACAACACTGTTTCCTTATCCACAAAAGTAAAGGAGTAAAAAGCAAAAGTAAAGAGAAAGTAAAGAGGTTGAATGAAGGAGGCTCGTTCTTCATCCTCGTACTGCAGATGGTCTGTTTAACTGTTTTCTCGCAAGTGAAGCATTTTTCCGCTTACAAAGTCTGCCATGTAAATAAGCAAATGCGCTATGGCGCGACGCAACTGATTCTTAAAGGGATTAAGAGATGAGACTCTAAGTGGTTTAATGCATGTTATGCTCAAAACACACCCATAACTCAAAAAGAGAATAAGCACAACCCTGTTAGACCATGCGCCAGGGTGCAAAGCGTATTTTTGCCCACCTTAAAATAGCAAAAGTGGATTCGGACAAGCCCTTAATGCTTTTGCGCTATGCGTTTCAAACTTTGCGCCTAGATTGTTAAAATAGTGCCCTATAACATCACCAATTTCACATACCAAAACCCCAATAAGCGTATTAAAATGATTTCTGAATGATCGTGTGACACTGAAGAGTGCCACCACAGAAATAAAGCCAGTTTTAAAATTAAATTAAAATACCAAACCATTATTTCAAATTGCAATAACGTTTCACAAAATTACTTCAAATTCCTGCTGTTAGTTAACTGTTTTTGTAATACGGTTATACAAACGTGGGCGTTTTATTAGTTGAATTCTTATAAATGTGTCATTTTTCTCTGTCACTCTGACTGAGATCTTTATTTTTGTTACAGATGAATGCTGTGGATTTATACATTATGTCTGTATACATTTCCCCCAGCATGGTTTAAATGTAGATCAAATCCATTTAACAGCAATTTGCCTGCAGTGACATGCTTCTTTAAACAGAAGCTTCACAGCAATTTACCATCTTAAAATTCCTAAAACTACTATCATTTCAACACAAATGCCCAAACACAATGTTGTCACTCTCCACCACTACTCACAGCTCTAAAATGATCAGTTTCTACTGTGAAATCCCCTCTATAAGTGCTGCTGTTTAAAATGGGGCATCAGTGAAACAACTCAACACATAGGAGACAGAATGCATGCCACTTCACCTTCATGTTCAAGTTGCGAGCATCTGATTGGTGAGGCCAAAAATTCTCACATGCACAAACAGCAGCTGAGAAAGCCAGTAAGAAGTGGCTTATGCGTGATGCAAGTGCCTGTACAAGCAGACGGCTTGCAGCTCTCAAGGCTTTATCCATACTTGATAACTTCCCTGGCCTTTTAACGACCCAAGAAGGTGCAGACAAGAGTTCTGCATGTACCGCAAGCATGAATATACAGAGGCAGAGCAGGCTTCCGGGTTGAAAATGAAGCTCCTTGTATTTCTGAGTTGAACTTTGAGATGGCGGCGAGCGCTCTCTGGAATTGTGCAGTAAGTTGCCGTCTGCCAGCCTCCCTCGTTCCCTCCCACAGGTTTGAAATGGCACACAGCTTCACCTCCCCCTCCCCTGCCCTCCCAGTGGGATTGAAGAGAGAACTAAAGATGTTCCACATCACCCACGCGTGTGCATTCTGCTGTGATGTTTTTATTATTCCACCACTGTGCTCTCTCTTTCTCACTTTGTCATCTGTAAATGTGCTAGTCTAACAGGCTAGTTTGAGTTCTGCTCTATTTTCTCTCTCAACAGAGGTTGTTGATAAGCATACTGTGAGGATTCTGTCTTACCTGGCCCCAGAGCAGCTCGCCGACCCCTATGAAGATGCACCACAGCCACTGGTCGATGGTGAGGGCAGTGCAGGAGAACGGCTTCCCTCCAAACTGCACAATGATAATCTGTAACAAGGCGTATTGCATTAGTCCAGCGATATTGTAGTAAAGCAATAAGCCACCAGAGGCCGAGTTAAAGCCTTTTCAGCACAGTTAAGAGGTTAGGATTGCTTTAAACCTCTGATGTGGTGGTGAAAATTGCTATATAGCCTCAGGTAGCATATTGTTTTTATAATACACCAACATGACAATACAGCAACATATTAAAGAATAAATAAACATGACTTAAAAAAGAATGCATTTGGAGACAATGGACTCTTTTCACAAGACTGTTAAGACATGTTTAATGGTCAGTAGCATCTTAAATCCTAACATATACTCAGGAGATGTGTGGCTTTGGACCCATTACTTATATATATATTTGTTTATGAAATAATAAAATGTTTAGTGCAGTGCATTCTTTTACATTGCTTAAGCATCTATAACTTTTTAAACTTTGGGCATTATAAACTCTAGATGATGGATAATGAAGCCCAAAGTGTTTTCTTTCCAAAAATACATTAACTGTGAACGTAGACCAAATTATTCAGCAACTGTAACTGTTTTAGTTTGAGAAGGTCATTCTTGAGAAAGTGCCTCTGACGGTGAGGGAAAGAAGGACATCGATCTAGTCTCTTTTTACAGAAATCTTATTTTCCGTACTATCTTCATCAAATTTGAAATATAAACTGATAAGACACTTGGCTTTCAAGATATATTTTGTCTAGGTGGTAACATTTTATTTTGATGGTCCATTTGAGTATTTGTAGACTGACTGTCTGCTTAATATCTGTTGATACTGCTCCTTCAACAGACATTTAACTGACTATAAGAAACTTTGCAAGTACATATCAGCTTACACTAACTCTAACCTCAACCTAAAAGTCTACTTATAATCTATTGAGAATTAGTTGACATGTAGATGCAATGTAACTCAAATTCAACAAACGGAGCATCAAAATAATGTGTGACCGTCTAGGACTTTACATTAATTTTTTCCTGTGTTTGTTTATGGAAAAATAAATATTGAACACAAATATGATTGAACTTCATAATCTATAAGTTTTTAAAATATTTTTCAGCATGAAAATTTCTACAGTAAAGATCACAGTAAAGGTCAAAGTGTTTTCTTTCCAATGATACCTATTTTTTGTTTGTAGCTCACTGGGGTCAAGAACTGTTACTATTTAAACTTAGGTAGGTGTAAATTCCCAAAAGTGAGTGCTGGCTAACAGGTTAAAGTATTTAATATTTAGAATTTTTTTTTAAATGTATGTATGGTCTCTTTGCATTAAACTACATAAAAATAAAAATGACTGCCTATGCGAGGTGTTTTTAACGCAGTGTCTATGTGTCTATTCTCTCTACTGGCTGCTCTAGGGTATATGTCACTTTTTCCAATTTTATATGGTTCCTTTTACAGAATCGATGCTGTAATATAATTAAAATATAATCAGTTAAATAGCCTTCAGCAATCATTTAGGTTGTTCAAGCATAAAACGAGTTGAAAATCTATTTACAAGTCCGTGCTATCAGGATCAGCAGGCGAGCGCAGAAACTCCATTGAAAAAACTGGCAAACATGCTGATTTTGTAACTGCATACAGTTCACCAGAAGCGCTTGACCCAGGTTGCTAAAAATGAACAGTCCTTCCGCATACTTCTGCAAATACCCTATTATCAGTCTCACACGATTCTTTTTCTGAAAGTTTTGATAAAATTTTATTTTGTTATTTCAGCAAATAGGTAAAAATTATTTGTTATACTCTCCCATTCACTGCGCTCTAAATTTACCCAAATATGACGACTTATGGCAACAGAGAAACCCAGAAATGTAAAAAGGTCCATAACGATCATTAAAATATTACCCTATGTAAAATTCAACTTGAGTGAAAATTTTTACACCCATCAGTGGGATGCAGATGTGTGGGTTCTGGTAAATATGGCTTACAAGGCCACAAAATTGTATAGTGACATGGTTATGACTTAACCATGTTACTATTATGTTATCGGTGTACTATTATGGTAATTCAAAGCACTTAAAAATTATACTTAACAGGGTCCTTTGACATGCAAAATTTGCCACAGGATTCCTGTGAGGGTTGGGATTTCAAGGTAGGGATATGGTAAGGCAATATAATAGGTGCTTCTACAGTATAAAATTGCATTACGCCTATGGAGAGTCCTCATAAACCACATATACAAGTGTGTGTGTCACCCAGTAATACATCAAAATGTGAAATGTAGCAGAAAAAATAAACAATCATAGCAAAATAGTTTGACCGTGTAACTGGCGGACTGCTTTTTCTTCAGATTGTGATGTTGCGGCACGTGTACAAGTTTGACATTAAAGATTTTCCTCATAGAAAAGCAATGGTTGAGTGGACAAAGAAGAATGATTTCTATTTCAAATTAGCTGCTGAGTTTATAAGTTGGTTGTTTAACACTAACCACTGATTTTATTTTGTTCATAAAACGCAGCATAACTGAAATATTATATATAATATTGATCTATTATTATTATTTATCTCTTACTTTTCTACTAGTGTAACATTAAAACATCAAAGCAATAAATAAATAAATAAATAAATATCTAACTAACTAAATAACTAACTAACTAACTGACTAACTAAATAAGGTAAGTACCACTCAAAAAGTTTGAGAAGCACTGCTTTTGCATTGCATTGTGTAATTCCTTCACTATTTGTGGAAAGCGAGTAGCTATAGCCAAGCAGCAATTTTGCCAATCAACACACAATTCAATCAATTTGCAATTGAAGAATTACACATAAAAACTTTACTTTTTAAAACAAAATTGAATGTGCCTTTTCCAATCAGATTTTAAAGCAAGTAGTACCCATTCTGTTTTATTTGTTACCTGCAGAGCAAATGTTCCCAGTACGACGCTGCAGAAAATGGGGTTCCGGTAGATTCCCTCAAACACATTCCTCTCTCCATGGATTTTGCGGGCATTGATTTCATTGAAGAGCTGCATCATTACGAAGACGTTGAAAATGATGGTGTAATGTTCGGATGGTTGGGCGTGGAGAAGGGCGCTGCGGCCGCTATCAATGTTAAAGAACTTCTCACCTACAAATACAACAAAGTAGTTTGTGAGATGTGAACGGTTCAAAATACATTCCAAAAAAGCATTTCAAGTCAGGAGAAGCGCTGATACGAATATTTAACAAATAAACGACTGTTAATTATACAAAACTGAGACAGAGCAAGTATTGAAACTCTGTTGAATGGAGTCTTCTGTGCAACTGTTCCATGACCCAAGGCCACCGTGAACTCGTGATAAACTTTTCTAATCATTTGGTAGCAGCACAACGTGGGAACACTCCCAGCGAACTCTCCTGAAGCACTGTTACATGCTTTAGGGCTTTAGGTAGTCTGTGATGTGATCTATCGCACTGCAGGGAACAAAGCCTTGTTTTAAAACTAGGATCAACAGATATGATGTCAATTACTGGCAGGTTTTCACTACAACACTTTGAATTGGGTTAGAGGCCTTTAGCTTTAGATCTTTAAAAAAATGAAAGCCTAACATGAACCAGAAAAAAAAGTTTGACATATACCATCTTTACTGCATTAGTGAAGTTATTTTTAAAAAGTTAAATATTAAAGGGGTGGTCCACTACGATATCATATTTTAAACTTTAGTTCATGTGTTATGTAGCTGTGTGAATATAAACAACATCTCTGAATGTAATACACTCAAAGTTCAGTGCAAAGTGAGCCTACAGCGAACAAAGGTTTTGGGACCACATGAAAATACATCTGGGTTAATGATGTCATAATCCCTTCAGCCGTGGCCTGAGGTGCTGTGATGTTAGAAAGCTAAAATGCTGCCCAAACGCTGCTAATTTCACAGAGCTTGTTCTGTATTTGGGTTTCCAAAGTACACGACACAAAGAGAGAAACGCCTACAATTTAATTTTAATTATGTTCCAGAGAAATATTAAAAAGATATAGCTCTAGCATTTGACAAAGGACAGCTTCCAGAATCTCTCCCATTTCCGTGCTGGATTTGGCTAAAAACTTCTCAAAGGAGGAGCAGTTCCAACAATAAGAGAAGAAGCTGTGGATTGTGAGCCACAACCTGTAAATATTTTAATTTGTTAAAATTGATCTATTATATGCACAGTTTATTACCCTTATTCTTCAATGCGGAAGTGCGCTCGTTTTTGCGATTGTTTTAGAACTTCCGATTCAGCTGCCAATGGGAGAAATGACTATGAATAATAAACGTCAGAAAACGGTTGAACTACTTACTCTACAAACAAGTATTTGCATGACAATACAGACAAAATAGAATAATATAATAAGAAAATATCAGTTTGCAACATCAAGCAGCAAAACGAGCTGTTTTTAACTTCTAAAAATGAATGGAAGTGAATGAGACCGGTAGTCTCATGCCAAAATGATTCAAATGGCTGTGCCCTCTCGTACGCGGAGAATAAGGTGAATAGCATTAACGGTATGCTGCAGCAAGGACGTAAACAACAGGAAATGCCGTTTGGCACCGTTAACAATTTAGCTACAAATTAATATTTATCAGTCAAACCACTGTAAACACCTACAACCTTCAGCAGCTGTGCAGTGTCTTTCTATGCGTCCTACATCTCAAATAACAAACTCGCAAAACATATGTGCAGATTATATTACTTACACATGCTTATAACCCCAATATATATAAAAAAAAACACTTGTCAGATTTTATCTTAGAGAGCAGGCGTGAGGTTTAGCTGTGTCCTCTTCATTTTCTATCTGTTTCAGGCTCAAACTGATACGGCTACACTGACTAACAGTTAGTCACTAACACTGTCTAACATTTACACAACTGCAAAGCATGTGCTAGTAGAGGCATGGCACTTCCTGGTGACATGGAGCTGATCTGCGAATCACAGCACATTATGTTAGCTGACCAATCAGAGCATCTTGAGGGCGGACTCATGTTTTCATGACGTTTTCATGTTAGTTAAGTAGCAGTATATAGTTAAACTAAGACATATGAAAAATAAAGTAATTTTTTTTTCAAATGAAGCATGAGCACACACTGCCTTACAACTCATAAACACAGCCAAGCCTTAAAATACACTCTGGACCACCCCTTTAATAAAAAAAAAAAATGAAAACATGGTTAAGAGTCTTTTTTAAGACAACGGATGCTAAAGCAAGTCTATAAATTGCCATTTTAAAATAAAATGTTAACATAAAAATCAATAAATCAATTTGTGCAAATGTGCATTTTATGTTTCTTTCAATAGACAAAATACAATCTTAGATTTGTGAGGTTTTAGATGATTTTAATATAAAACATCTTATACTGTAAAACAGTGTTTCCCAACCCTGTTCCTGAAGGCACACCAACAGTACACATTCTCAACCTCTCCCTAATCAAACACACCTGAATCAACTTATCATAACATCAGAAGAGACTCAAACACCTGAAGTTAATGGGTCAGAAAAGGGAGACACCCAAAATATGTACTGTTGGTGTGCCCCCAGGAACAGGGTTGGGAAACACTGCTGTAAAACATCCCATTGTTCTTATAGTTGCTTTGAATACTGCAAATATAAATACTAGTTGCCAAGCAACCATACATCTCAACAAACCATCAATTCCATCCGCAAAATGCAATTAACCAGAGCCTATTCCTGATATGCAAAGTTTCCACCAGTTCAATGCTAAACACATTTCACAAAATTTGCTTAAACATTATCATGAAAACAGGCGTCTCTTACCAGCGAATAGAAGAGTAAATGTGATAACAAGTTGGTAGACAGCATGACCCAAGATATTCTTCATCATAGTCCTGGAAATGAGTGGCTTGTCACGACCGTACGGTTTTCTCAGCAGGAGCGATTCTGTTGGGGGTTCTGTTGCCAGAGCCAAAGAAGCCAGTGTATCCATAATTAGATTTACCCACAACATCTGAACGGCTTTGAGTGGGGAGTCCTGCACACAAAACAAACCCATGCGTGACTCCATAGAAAGGACATTACTACAGTATTGTCATAGGTAATGTAATTAGACAGCGTCACAGAAAGACTGGCCGGCCCCATATTATCCAAGTCTGGCACCACCACTAAATGGCCACAGTGCAGTATGTATCACTAAATATGAAATACACAGACTTGAGTTCTTTTATTATGGAACATTATGTTTCCATCCAAAACTGCGCAAAACTGGAATATCGAATAAGAGACATGCGAATAAAGCAGCTTTCCATCCAATGAGTCAAAGAGAACAAACTCATCTCAGAAGACGATGCCGACAATCAATGAATGCATGGTGGCATTTGAAACCATGAGACGAAGAGCACAGAGGCTCCTGAAAGGTCTACAGGTAAATTAAATATTATAATAACTAATACTAAAATGGTTAAGGCATTTTAGAATGACCAAAACAACATTTCAGATATTTTACAGTGTGCTCAGCCTGCTGGTTTGTCCATTCACACACATTTTCATAGTCACATGTTCTCTTCACATGACCTTTTTTTTAATGCATATACTGGAATTTGTTAGTTTATGCGCATCTTTTCTTATCAATTTAAAAGTTTATCCCACTCACACAATAGATTTATTGCGCATTTTCAAAATTTATGCGCATCTTAACGTTCCATCAACCGATTTATTATGCGCATATCCAAAATGAGCATAAAAATAGGTGGATGGAAACATAGTTATTGTGGTGAATGATCTCAAACAATATTGTTTAACCAGCAAATACATTTTAATGTCAACAATGTCTTCTGTAGTGGCTATCCGCTTGTTAAGTGTGAAGTGGCTTCCGGGTCCAATCGCTCTATCAAACTGAATAAGTAGACTCATCAAACGGTAATAATAAACATTTACAAAGCGATGTAATACTTTCGAAAATCACAATCGCAATATATATATCCATGCCTAATATCCAATGGCCTGAAAACAATAAATTTTTTATTAATTGTAAAACTTTCGATATTTGTGATGCAGCAAGTCCAGAGACTGTCATGTACACCATGATTTTTATACAATTCACTTTAATGTGTGACAGGACTAAAAAGTGGCCATAAACAAATATTTTCTCAATTCAAATAAGTAGCGGTATTCCATATGTCACAGATACATCCCGACTTAACAAGCGGATTATTTTACAATAGCAAATAGCTAATATTTATAGATCATAAAAAGGGCATCTCAGGATTTAATACATAAAATGTTTGATCATTGCTTTGTTTTTTATTTATCTATCTTTTAACTTCTGATATTATTACATTACAAAACAGATTATTTCTCTAATCTAGGCGCCAGAAATACATTTATTTGCAGATATTTAAATGTATTTGCAATAATTTTATTGTATTTATAATTATTATTTTACTCTACTTCAATTGCTTTACATAAAACTATAAAAGAAAAATTTTAATTAAAAACAAAATTACAAAAACTTCAAGCTTCAACTGAAACAAAAAAAGAACATTCAATCACAAAAAACTATAATAGTGATACTAAAATAAATGAAAAATTTCATCAAGATAACACAATTATCATAATTATTTAATGTTAAAAGTCTGATGAAGGGCTTTGAAATATTCATCTTTATTTGATGTTTGATGTAATCTCAACCGAAACATGAAGAGGGGGTGGGACAGTGTAGCTCCTCCCCTTAAAAAAAAAAAACAGCCAATGGAGTTTAGTGCGAGAGGTTGAGCTCAAGTGCATCAATTGAAAAGTAAAAGAGAAGCGTCTTGAAGTGGGTGGGGCATGTCAGATACTAGAGAGCATTTGATTGGTGATTACTTGATGAGAACTGTAGTGTGAGGTGACCTGAAGAAATCCATTGCTCCATTTAGGTGGAAGTGACAAACTACAAGCTGTACATGTTTATATCAGTCTTACATCTTCTAAATGCACATTTTGGAGCACACTAGCTTATCGATATGTTAAAAACGAACAATACTGCTACTAACTACTATAAAACTTTATTGTAATTAACAATTTAACAGTCATTTTATTAGCACAAAAACCTCAATTCTGGGTACAAGAAAGAGGATGAACGCACCTGTGTGATGCAGGCCCCAGTGAAAGCAACAATTACAGCCACCACATTGACGGTCAGTTGAAACTGCAGGAACTTAGAGATACTATCGTAAACATTCCTGCCCCACATCACAGCCTTGACGATACTGGTGAAGTTGTCATCTGTTAGAATAATGTCAGAAGCCTCCTTTGCAACATCTGTGCCTGCGATTCCCTGTAAGACAAAAGCAAGCAGCTGTTTTCTTCAGAGTGCCTGCGTGAATATCAGAGCAGTTCACTTGATGAATAACTGGAGATGCATTCAGGAATCAGATGCATCCTGTTAGTATGGAAAAAAGTTAAAAGAAAGGTTAAAACCAAACACAACAGTGAGAGCTTTAATTAGTTTACTTGGCTTAGAATGTGTTTTATGTGAAGACATTTCAGCTGAATGAAGACCAAAGTGATAGCTATGTGGGTGCAAACAGCACAGCAAATTGATGAACCAATTTAAAGCGCATCTTTGACAGCTTCAGGGTATCTATTTCGGAAACTATTTACCATGCTTGCCCTCGTCATAACCTAACGTCCTTCAGTTAGCAGTCTAGCACAATCGCACCACCTACTGCTTTTAAAACATGTATAGAGTCTTGAAAGTCTCAAAAGTGCCTAAGTGCGTGAGAGAGAAATATCATGGCAAATATTTCCCGTCTTTAATTCAAGTGCATTTCTTGAAGCGCAAATTAATTATATCACTGCTTAGAGCCGAGGTCATCTGAGCAGTAAGAAGGGTCAGCCACTTATCAGTCACGCTGCGATGAAGCCCCGAGGCAGAGCAAGAGATACTGGGCAGGGATTAGGACGCAACCTCTGCGGTTATTAAAGCGATCTTTGCTAGAGTGTAACATTTGCTGCCAAACTCTCATCGAACGAGCCAAACACTCACCCGGCGAAGAGCTAACAAAACAGGTCATTTTAATAGCAAAACAAAGTGACCTGTGAATGACATGCTCGTACAAAAACAACAATGGTACAATGTTGCAGATATGCACGCATAAACAACACACACACACACATAAAGAGACAAAAATAAAGGATTACCATAGCAAAGCCAACATCAGCTTTTTTGAGAGCAGGACCATCGTTAGTGCCGTCTCCAGTCACAGCGACCACCTGTCTGGTTTCTCCAACTGTGCTGTCAATGATGCCTAAAAGACAACAACACAGGAACTGCCTAAGGATAAACCTATAAATAACACGCACATGCATACACACACATACCATACAGTATACCAGGGTTTCTGCAGGTTTTAATAAAGCAAGTTGAAGACCCATTAGGACCTACAGGGTTAAATGCTAAGGATTTTATTTCTAATTGAAAATATTTTACCTGCTCCATCACAAAAGTTTATATTAGTTCATTCTTAGCCACATGCTTTAAATAATGTGTCAAAATGAGCAAACTCAAGCTGCATACATATACATAGGGCTGGGCGATATTACAAAAGTTGCATGTTTTATATCATTCGATATCGATAATTATTGAATATTTTTAACAATACATTAAGGAATATTAGGATTTTTTTAAACCACTTTATTTTAATTTACCAACATTACTAAAGCAAATAGTTTTAATAGTCAAAAACTAAAATATTTAAACTAAATATCTGATCTCTTAAACAAACATAAGTGTTAAAAAGACTCTTAAAATTGATAAATAAAATGTTACAAAGTGTGTGCAATGGTAAATCAACATCTGTAAGGTGTCAATAATACAGTAAACCTCAAACTCTGTAAACAACACAAATTATGATAACCTGATCTGAGCTTTCAAGTAACGCAACCAACCATCATTATTCAAATACATACTGCAACATCACAATTTGTGAAGTTGCATGACTACATTACCCCCTATGCTAAACTCTTTCAGATGGGGAGCTAGTGGCTGGGACGCACAAGAAAAGAAACCAAAAAGCCACTCTAGCGACATCTCCTCACTGCTGCTATACAGCACTCATTTTCGCATGTGTTGTTATTCTGATCTGAAGTCACAAGCGCGTGTGTGTGGATTCCTTGACCATTTACAATTGACTTTGTGCTTGCGCTCTCCTGGCGTCTCTTGTAACTAGATGATCAATCATTTTCTCAGAGGATGACAAACAGACAAGTCATTGCTGCAGCTCTGATGCAAGTTTATGAAGAGAAGTAAAAACCGCTGCAGTGTTTGAATGCGCTGTGTTTGTCTGAAGTAATTAGTCCACCGTTATTACTGAAATGTGTATATTCCATACAAAGTGTGAAGCAAATTGGTTAGTTCTACTTGCATGAATTGCGGTGCGCTCGGGGCATTCAGAAAATTTTAGATGTTTTTTAACTAGGTGAGGCTGGAAAATGCACGTGGTTCATGTGCATGCCGCTTGCACAACATATGCACGTCACTCCCATATGCGCAAGTCACACATCTCCAATGGAAATGACAAACTCACACCCTAAGCTTATTGGCATTGCTTCAAAGGCGTGCGCTCAGCAGCCACATTTTAATAAAACTATAGTGCTTCATACCAAACAACATATTGAATCTTTTTTTTTATTGTTATTGACAATGGTGTTCGGTCAATAAATATTGATAGCGATTTTATCGCCCAGCCCTTAGTTGCAACATACAGTAACCTTTCTTTAAAAAAAACTATTGACAAGGTTTAAAAATCTACAATAAACCAAATGTACGCACATCTGTCCAGGTCATATATGGTTTATAGATGCACGGAGAACTTTAACATATCTTCCTTACAAAAGAATTTGTTTTAAACTATACTGCGTAATAGAGCTATAATAGAGTTTTGTGGAAGATTTTACTGAGATAGATTGATGGTGAATGGGTGGATATTGGCCCATTTAGGTAGCTTTACATGGACACAGGAAAATTAAGACTTGTTTAAAATTATTTAGGACCTACAAGACAATATTTAAGAGAAATTTAAGTTTTACTTAATGTCTTAAATTTCAAAAACAAATATTAGTTTTTAAGACTTAAGACCCAGTGAACACCCAGCACACACGCACGCACGCACGCACACACACACACACACATCTACACACAAACACACAGCATTGGCTGATAACAATGGGAGAATATTTAAGCTGATATTTTAAAATGTGTACCAATGAAAAGTACTGAAAATATTGATTTAAAAGAAGTCTCCTATAGTCTCATTTGTCTCCTATTTAATCAGGAAAAAATGTGTTTCTGTGATGGTACAGTAAAGCCATTACAACAAAAAAATAAGATAATGACAATGATGTTAAGTACAACAATAATATTAATAACGAACACAATTAAAAATGACAACAATATATTTGGCATGGATGGTTTATATTATTTAAAAGTGACAGTCAAGACATTATTAATGCAAGAAAAATATCTAGATTTCCAATACACGTTTTCTAACAATTGATAACTAAACACCAAACTTTGACACTGGAGAATAAAGTAATTAGCTGCTAAATATTTGTAAAACTTTCTAATATTTATTTTTGTACAAATTGATGCAGCCTTGGTAATCAAAAAATTAAAAACCTCAACTACTTCAAACACTTAACAGGTAGATATAACAAATGAGTTATCTCTTTTTATCTTTTAGTTATCTCTTACAGTTATAAATCTTATCTTATATAGTTATATAAATGATAACACTATAAAGCAGCATAATGAGGTGTGTAAGCATTAGAACTAACAGTGAAGTTAAATCTAGTCTAACTCTAAAACAAAAACAAATCTCACCTTTTACCAGAGTGTGTTTGTCTGTTGGGGACGAACGAGCCAGAACACGCAATTTGGGCCAAACTTTATCAAGACGTTCTTGTTCAACCTAAAAATAAAGACAACACTGAAATAAGCACTTTACATGGCATCTTAGCTCTCTGTACAGAAAGTACAGTCATTTTTTACCTCTCCTTTGTCATTGCGAATCTGCTGGTTGAAGTCTTTGCCCTCCAGGCACAGGAAGTCCTCTCCAGGCTGCAGGATTCCACATTTGGTGGCGATGGCGCGGGCTGTGTTAATGTTGTCTCCGGTGACCATACGGACCGTGATGCCTGCTCGCTGACATTTAGAGATAGCCTCTGGAACCTGCACACCGGGGAAATAGCAGAACCATTATTTGGCAATGTATAAAGCATGTTAGCCAGACTAAAATCCACTGCCATGTCCTTATCCATTTAGACACTCCAGTGTTGAATGCGGTGATAAACGGATTTGGCAACAAAAAATAAATGTTAAAATAAGAAATGCAGATCATTGCAAAATGTATCTGCATGGGCTTGGACCAAGCTATGCTAGTCCATCCATACCAGAGGATTTAGCAATTATTTGTGAAACTAGAGGGAAAAAAATAACTATTAGACTCAATTGACAGTGACAAGGGCAGTAACTACAAAATATTGGAACATGGAACATTTTATTAGTGTAAATTTCACATATTAGACCATTAGAATGCTTTAAATGTTCAATTATAGGAGGCACACAATGTTGTATTAGAATCACTTTGAGGTTTGTAAATACATCTTATAGCAATTTATTGCACTTAATTTATTTTACAAGACAGTAGGTTAAAGGGATAATTCTCCCAAAAACAAAAACGGCCTCATCATTTACCCTCCCTTATATGGTTTTAAATCTTTATGATTTTCTTTCTTTATTATTTTGAAGAATGCTGGTTGCTGGGACCCATCGACCTCCATAGATAAAAAAAGACGATAGAATCAATTGCTATGTCCGAAATCGCATACTTCCATACTATATAGTATGTTAAAAACAGTAAGTGAGCAGAGTAGTTTTTCTGAATTAATAGAATTGAAAAACAGCATGCAAAGAGTACCCAGATGACCAACTACTTCAGACGAGATTCTGAAATGCCATAATTCTGAACACTGTCATAAATGAGGTTGGTGTCGTGATCTTGTTCCTTTCGAGTGCACATACACATTAGCTTGGGCATCTTGAAAAAAGACAGATTTTGTTTGATTCGAACGTTTAGAAACGAAACTTATGCGACAGCTGTTGCTTAATTTTATTGGTGGTTCCAAATATGTCGTGTAATCGTAAGCTTGGCAAACAGTTTTGGAAAATGAGCCGCCCGAGTGAAACAACTTGCCTTAAAGGGACTTTGGTCTGAGTTCCATTCATACTACTCGCATCCAAACTATATAGAACATATTTTTCTAAAGGTCGAGTTATACATTCAAATTCATATGTAGTACATACTGAGCAGTAGGCGATTTCGGACACAAGCAACCAGCATTTCAAAATATCTTTTTATTCAACAGAAGAAATAAACTTAAATAGGTATTTTAAGGAAGTGAACTGTTAGTAATTGATGACAACTGAATTTTTTGGGCGAACTATGCCTTCAAAGTCCCCAAGAACCGGAAGCTGCAGCAACTTTTATTTATTTATTTTTTCGTATTGTGATGCAGTTCCTAGAGAAAGGGATTATAAAATGACACAATTGTGGGCGTGGCTTGGTTTTTCTACTGCGAGCTGAATGGATGTAGTAAAGTAGGCATTTCATTCAGAAAGATTGGGAAAAGGGTTTAGGGAGAGACAGACTCCTCCACCTAACCATTTCTGTTTGTTGTCAAAACTGACAGTTGGAGCGGTGTGGTTAAATAAGTTAGCCACACCCAATTCCTACGACATACGTAATCTGACAAAAAACAAACAGGAAGTGCATTTTCAAATTTCAATTAAAGATTAGAAGGGTAAACAATTATTTTTCTTAATGACATGCACAGATACATTGTTCACCACAAAACTAGCAATGTAAGCTAACAAAATCATATGATTAGTTTTGATTTCTTTGGGACTTTGTGTTAAATTTCGGCTTTTAAACAACATATGAACTTAACATAAGACTTTTTACTGTACCAAACAGTTATTGTTTCTTATAAAACTGATCAAATTAAAGCATGCTTATGATTAGAATGTGAACAAACATTTGCTATTGAGCTCAGAAAAAAAATCAACAATTGTTTTCATACCAAATGAAACTTGCATAAACTCAATCTCAAGTAATGCATCTTGAATTAGGGATGCTTATCTTGGAAAGAAAACACTTGGAAGACATCTTTCCAGTATATGCAATATTATTTAGATTATATTGAGAGCTTTTTAGCCTTTAATTTGGCATGAAATAGAAATTAAGATTGTCCTTTTTTCCTATATCATGATGCACATCTGATTGAAATGGGTATTTTTAAAAAAGTAAGGCGGTGCATGATTTTGTCCTTTGGGACTCATTGGGCGTTGCTACCAAAATGGAGAAAGATTGACGAATGGATGAAATCAAGATACGCGCTGCTGTCCCTGCCCGAAAGGCATTCCATGCAGAGGAAAAAAAAGTTGTTTCTAGGAAGGACGGAAGGTTTCGGTATTTGATAAAAGCTTATAGAGGAAAATGAATTTTGATAAAATAATAGCGGTGTCTCATTTCAGAGGCTGCATCCTCCACAGGATGCAGACTTCAAGGGTGAGTCCTTCGAAGTGAACGCAAGCCGAATCGAGCAATTTAAAATGAGACAATCAAGCCTAGAGAGGACAGATTTTGTAAAATCACCCTTTAGATGTCATACCCTTTTTGTTTTTAACATGGATTAAGATATCCAAGTAAAATAAAATCTACATCATACATTTGATCCAGTTTTTTTTTCAAAAATGCCCTGCCGTTATCAGCGCGCAATGAATCTTGGGATGTTCGAGGCCGCAAAGGATCCACCGGTTGTGTCCTTCATTACCTGGAAAACGAAGGACGCATTTTGAGGCTGCATTTGAAGGAACCTTTGAATTTTTTAAAAATGAGAGAGCATTTGTCGCGCTGTGATGACGCAGCACCCTTCGAATGCTTCCTTCGGAGGATGTAGCCTCTGAAATGAGACACAGCTAATGAAGTGCACAGATGCATTATTTAAAACAAGCACTACTAAATATAAAAATAAACAAAAAAGATAGATATTATAAAATATATAAAGCAATAAAGATATTTAACCACCTTTAACAAGACCCGCGGGATATCCTAGCATATCCTTTTTTCATCCTTTTAAAACAGCCCTATTTTAGAAGCTCACTAAATCTTTCAGAATTATTAGTTAATTAACATCAAATCAGACATCTTGCAGTAATTAGCGGTATTTATTGAATAGTTTTATATGTCAATGGAGGACTTTGTGGCTGAAAGCAAGTTAAATTCTTCATCAGTAGCAATGCTGGCCTCAGATCAGTGAGAGATTAGCACACTGAAGTCACTCATCCAGACAGTTAGCGATGCGTGTTAAGTCATAAGGACACTGAGACTAGTTAACAACACATGAAGGGGCTGGATCCAGAGGTTGCGTTTGTGTGTGTGTGTGTGTGTGTTTGCTGGAGTCCTATGCAATTATCCACACTCAGTCTTGCGATGAATCACACCATACCCGTAATTAGAACCAATAAGCTCATTTATTTATAGATAATTAAAAACCTCCCAGTGTTTCATGGACAGAGATGCATGTGAAGAGCATGTTGCATGATGCAGAAAAACTACTGTAGTGTGTGCATTAATAAATCCCTTTTCTTGCCAGGGACAGCAGAAATCAACTAAATAAGATGCAGATGGCTCTGATCATTACTGCAAGAGAGTAATTCTCACTAGGACAAAAAACATTCCAGTACATTTTATCATCACTACATGGCTCTACGGTTCCATTTCAAAGCTGTAAACGGGCTGAAGCTGCTATCAAATCGCTCTCTTAACATAATATTGTCCTCTGCGTCAACTTAAACCATAAGACATAGGCTTTTTTTTATTAGCCCAAAGCGAGTTTACTGTTGAGAAGCTATGGAATCACTATTGAATTTTACATTAATCCAGTGTTTCTCAACCACAATCCTGGAGTTACACCAGCTCAACCAGACACACCTAATACAGATCATTGACTCATTAGCATAGACTGAAAGACCTGTAATGGGAGTGACAGGCAACGGAGACATCCAAAACATGCAGTGTTGGTGGTCCTCCAGGAACGTGGTTGAGAAACACTTTCACAAAATCAACCACAAGTGTAAAAATCAATATTAACAACATTACACTTGTAAATAAACTTTCCAGTCAAATTTTGGTTATAAGAATTGTGTGCAAAAATCCCAAATTGTTTATCCAAACTAATCATGTTTTCATCATCAGAAATGTGCAATGTTTGAGTGAACAGTCACATGTTAAAAGTGCAATATTAGTCTAAAAGTCAATTGTTTTTAATAATTTTGTTAATAAATTTAAATTTTAAAACTAACGACTTTATAACGAAGAGTTTAAAATTTTTTTCAAAATCTTTAAACTCTTCGCTATAAAGTCGCTATACTACGACTCCATGGACATCAGTAATCTAATCTAAGGCAATAATAGAAAGTGTTACTATGAGTTGCTTTTAAAATGTTCCTTTCATGAAACAGCTGTTTTTGTATGGCCAAAATGTGACAAAAAGTCGTATACGATGGTAATAGTTTGATTGCGGTGTTTACATCTCTGTACTGCACTTCAAAAATGAGACTAAAATAGGAATACTCCACATTAAAGATGCCTTGATCATGATTTTTGCTGCCGATACAGAGTACCAATTCCTTGTCATGCTGATCGGCCAATACCAAGTACCGATTCTGATGCACGTATTTCCTCTAAGTATAATGCTCGCCTTACCTAATCTCGCCTTACCTAAAAGAATAAATTAAAGATGTTTCATATAATTCCTTAAAACATGTCTCTTGTAACCATTAAGTGGCTTTACAGAAAATAAACAGATAAAACACATACAAAAAAATTGTAAACAACTTCGAAACACTGTAAATGATGAAAGAAAAATTCAACATGTGTCAATGAAGTACTGTTTATTGCAATAGGATTATTACGAAGTTATATTATTAAATATTTAAGTTAAATATATATTTTTTTTTATTCCCTAATATTTCCAACCGGGTTTTACTGAACTTGCAATATTATTATAAAGACAGAACTTTCAGTTCTGATATGCAAAAAGATTTCAGTTCTTATATGTCCTCTGCTTGTAAACTCATAAACAAACAACTGTGATCGGTTCATGGGATTGGCCAGATCAGAGAGTACCGATTGAGTCATGAAATGTGATTATCGGCCGATACCGATCTCTGGCCAATCAATTGGAGCAGCCCTATTCCACATTTCTTAATTGGATTTGTGTTTGCTATTATTATGACTTTAGTCAGATTAAAGTAATCAAAAATCTCTGTTTGCATGGTAGACTCTTAATCAGAGTTTTGTCTTAATTGTATTGGTGTCCATGTAAACATGCTCATTGACATGCACAAAAAATGTGTTATGGAAGTCAATCGCTGCCAGTTTCAAACATTCTTGAACAATAAAGAAGATATTTTAAACATAAGACTGAAACTCTATCAAGTTTAAAACAAGTGGAGGGGATAAGCAAATGATGATTTATTTTTGGCTAAACTGAAAAATCAAATTGTACAATGTTTTGGTAAACTTCAATCAAAGTCTGACCATTTGCTTCTGCATTTAGAGTGGAGTCGGTCCTTCTCTGTGGATGTCAGTTTGACTGTTTCAGGGACAAAATTCCTAATCACACCACTCCTATCATTAGTTAGCAATGAGAGAATTATGAGCAAAAAAAAGTCCTGCCCTGTCCTCAATATTATGTAACCGTTAAAAGTACATAAACATACTGAAATAAAAGTCTACGCAACTTCCAGTTCAGGCAGACTCCTTTTGTTAATTATTATTATCTATAACTCTTAGTTAGCAGTAAAATTCTCTATCAATTCCTGGCTAATATTTAGCTGGATGCTCTAATTGTACATTTTTAATGTTTATCTGTTAATATAATGATATAGTGCTTAAATAAAAAAAGCGTCTGTACGGTCTTGGCTATATAGACCAAATAAGATTTTTTAATCAGTCTAAAAATGGATCGCCAATACAATGGATTAAAAAAATCCACTTAAAAAAGCCTGCAGGAATCAATTTAACCTAAATATCAGAAATGTGTTTCATTATAGAATTAAGCATGCCACCTCATTTGATAGAAGTTGACGTAAATTCTGCACTGATCCAATATCCATAATCAAAAACAGAGCAATCGCCTGTCATGTACTCATTTTACCACCTTCAAAGGAATTAGGTCAGTTTGTCCCTCCGTCGATGAGGCTATTCCTGTCTACACTTATACAAATAATCCATCATCATCACATGATAATCACGGTCAATACATTTTCATTACACAAAAAGTGGCGGGTTGCCCCAGTCATGACAAGCCACCCCTTAATGCTTGTCATGTCTAATAACGAACAAAGGTCTGAAGTATACAAATCTGCAGCCCATGTGCAGTATGGATAAGCAGGTCACTATTTGGAACAAGTAAATTGGATGGTTTTGCTCACCTCAGGACGGACAGGGTCTTCAATGCCAACAACACAGATGCATGTCAGGTCATTCAAAATGTCAGCCTCATTGTCCCAATCTGGCTCTGTCGAGAAGTCCCTCATGGCTACACAAATGGTCCTTAACCCGTCACAGGCCATTGGCTCGATTACTTTCTGCACCATCTCATCCCGATCTTTGGCCTTGAAGACACGTTGCTGGCCTGAAGCATCAAGGATATGGGAACACCTGATAGACAAGAGAAAGCTTTAATAATTCATACAAGCTACAATAAAAGGACAAATTATCAAAGAAAATATACAAATTTGCATCTCAAATGTCTTTCATTTTTTAAAACATATTAAATGTCTCTGCATATCTGACAAATAGATTAAAAATGCCCATTTCCAATGTCGACCCAGAAAGGTTTAAAGAAAATCAGTTCAAATTGGAGTCAAATTTAGCAGTCAAATTGAGCCAAATTGAATCAAATTTAGCAGTTAATGAGGTTTAAATCACATATAATAAAATGTTTAAGTTTTCAATCACTTTATCTCTTTTTAAACTTTAAATATGAACTGTTTTTTGCAGTGCTTTAAAGAAATGTCTTCTTAAAGGGGAAATGAAGCGCTCAGTCAAGTTTACATTATTTTGTACATTGGATCCCACTTTAATGAAAATACATTAAACAAACTCGATTTATTAAACCATTTAGAAGAAAACAGCATGTTTTACTATAGATTTTAGACCTAGGGCGCTGCCATTTTGGTATATCGCTGTGTCTGACGTCACAGGGTTGGTTCCGTTCCCCCAGCTGAACAGATACACTTTTCTTTTTTCCCCTTTTAATTTCCCCTTTTTAATTTGATGTGCTTTGACTCACTCTCTGTATTACACTGCCTGACTGCTTGTCTGTGTTTCAACCATGGTAGTAACAGACTGAACACAGAGACTGGACAGCCTAATTTAACCTAATGCAGCAAGTTGTGGACATGCATCGCAAAGCTGGTGCAAATACAACAAATACAAGCATTTAAGTGGCTTAAGTTGTGAAGTTTTCTTTTGTTAATACCTTTCGTTTGATGCGCTTTGGTCCACTCTCTCACGCTGCTCCAGCACTGCCTGACGAGGGGATTTACATTCAGACTAATGTAACAATTAAAATGATACATGACTTCAAGCTTTACTAAATCACATCTTTGTGAATTATGTAAAAACATATTTCCTTTTCAAGTCGATCAACTTGATCTCTCAATGTGTATGAAGGATATAAAAACCTGCCATGTAAAAAAAACGCACCGATCTTAGTTTGGTTTGAACACGAAAAGAGGTGAGGGCTGTCACATTGTAAAGTGAAAGTACCCGCCCCATTATGTCAGTAGGGGACCTTGTTAAAACTACAGTTGAAACCCATACAGGCAGTCAGGCAGCGTTATACAGAGAGTGGACCAAAGAGCTTCAAATGACCGGTAATTAAAAGAGAAAAAAAGAAAAATAGAATACTTTTTTTTTTTATTAGACACACATCTGATGCTTGTATTTGCACCACCTCCACATCCACAACTTCATGCATTGGGTTAAATTAGACTGTCCAGTCTCCGTGTTCAGTCCTATACTTCCACTGTATCTGTTCAGAGGAGGGAACGAAACCAACCACGTGACGTCAGACACAGCGATATTCCAAGATGGCGGCGCCCTAGGTCTAAAATCTGTAGTAAAACATGCCGTTTTCTGCAAAATGGTTACATTAATCGATTTTGTTCATTATATTTCCATTACAGTGGAATCCAATGTACAAAATAATGTAAACTTGACCGAGTGCTTCATTTCCCCTTTAATGTTTTAGGTTCATGACATCAGAAAAGTCCATCAATTCAAAGGTCATTTCTGCAACTTTATTTCAGCAAACGGTCTATTTGGACTAAAAGGTAGGCATGGGACGATATCAGTTTTCCAGGTATACCGCGGTTTGGAAAAGTCAAGGCTTTAAAACCGCCAAAATTTTCTGTAATACTGTTCCTAAGGTATGTGTAAGATTTCTTTATTTACTTTTTTGGTGTTGTTTTTAGGACAACAGTATCTTCAGCAGAAAAGATATCCAAACATGCCGTCTTAAATTGTAGATAAATCATTGTTTTTTTAACTATTGAAGACAGCAGAAGTCAATGATTCATTGTAATTATTTAGCTTGACATGTTTACTCCTCAAAAATGCTTTAAATCTTTCAAAAAATTAAGTATATTGTGTTCAAAGGGTTTTTACCCAGACATTTTAAAAGAATACATTTCAGAGCAGTAATCATAATACTGTGATACTGTGATATTTTTATCCAAGGTTATCATACCATCAGAATCTTATACCAGCCCATGCCTACTAAAAGGCACATTAGTCTTTTATCTCAAGAGACCAATTAAGCTTTAATTTCTTATGATATAGCCCATTAAAATTTTGCAAATGATTTTGTTTAGCATACTTGCGCAGAACAATCTCGGAGGCGCCCTTGCTGTACATCCGGAAGCCAGGACCACTGCTGTTCTTTATGACAGTGCTCATGCTCTTACGGGAGGAGTTGAATGTGTAAACTTTATAAAGTTTCTCCTCAGGAACCTCATCTCTAATAGGCTGATAGTCTCTCTTCAAGTCCAGCACCAGACCAAGAAGGGCACACTCTGTCTTATTGCCCACATGCCTTGGCAAACCCCCTTCCTTCTCTGAGGGCTATAGAAAAAGAAAGATAAACTGTAAATACTAGGTATGAAGAATTCATAAGGCATTCAAATAATTCATTAGAGCTTTCAAACAACGTATAAAGAAAATATTGAATGACAATATTTTATATCAAATCAATGACATCTAAATTGGAAATACTGAAGTTTGTTGAGAAAAAAAAATCTAAATGAAAATATAGAAATTGATATTGTGAAAACAAGTAATGCATCAAATAGACATAGCAAAATGACAAGTCATCAAGGGTTAATCATTTATTTAATAACACTTCTTATTAGGCATGCAATGATATCCCATCTTGTTTTCAAAAGTCAGCATTTGATTCGGCTACACTGAAGCGCACCTCAGTGCTTCCCACACATAGACTTTACTTAATTTACCCAGGTATATTTACGGCCACCCAAGTATTTTAAGTGACATTTTTTTTTTACTGTTATTAACATCCTTTTTTTTTTTGTATCCGCCCAATTTAACCAAACATCCGGAAAATCTTCACTCATTTACCCGTTTCGTTTTGTGTGCATCATTTACCATTGGCTTTTTATTTGAAAACTCCTAATGATAGACATCAGTTCATGTATTAATACTGCACAGTTTATTGTACAAATTGATATGGATTCTTTTACATAGTGCTGGGAGATGTAAATATCCTGTTGATATTTAGAAATATTGCTGTAATAAAAAAATAAAAACCTTCCTAAAAATGTATGTGGTGTTTATATGTTATTGTTCATATTTTACAAGTGTTACTTCTACCCCATGAGGATATCAAATACCAACAACCCAATATAAGAGAAATATTTTTTGTGCTCATAGCTTTGTCTAACTCAGGTTAGAGTGTATGAAAGATTGTTTATTTTACGGTCCAACATATAGCTCATTGTTTTTATTAAATTATTAAAAGCAGCTTCACAACATCATAGTTTTTTAATGAATCTTATATTATTATGTGTTTTTGAATGCAAGTGCTTATATTTATTTAACGAGCCTTTGTTACAGTGTAGATACGGACGGTCAAATGAGAAGTTCGGAGGACTTGGTTGATTTGATGTCTGGTTGGAAGTTTGATTCCACGGCTCCACCTCTGGCTCCATCCAGTAGTCCTACTGCGCATGCCCAGGCTCCAATCACAGCACTTTTTTTGTGACAGTTTGTGCCAATCATGAGGCATTTTGCATTCAAAATTCTCAATGGAAATAGGCGCTGTTGCATATTCCATATTGTGCGCAAGAACTGTCAGTACTCCCACAGACTGTTTCACTTGCTTTGCAGACACAGAGATGCGTCTTCAGGGACTTGAAATGTCCGGAATTCAACTTTTGCTTTCTAAAGCTCGTATGAGTTTTTGTAAAACTCTTATTAAAGGCTACTTTCGGCTTGCTTCACAGTTGACAGCGCGCACAGCCATGAGACAGAGAGAAAAGGTAAATAATAGATTCTTTAATCTAAACGATCCAGAACAACGTTACTACATACATGAAGAGGACGAAATGACTGATCTAAACTGGCTGCAAAATATATGTACACTATTGGCGTTTAATCAACGAATTTTTAAATAATTAATAATAATAGTTTTAATCTTGTAATTATGATATTTTTAGAGATATTGGGCTCTATTTTGACGATCCATGCGCAAAGTCCAAAGCGCAGGGTGCAAACGCATTAAGGGCGTGTCAGAATCCACTTTTGCTATTTTAAGGACTGAAAAATCCAATTTGTGCCGTGGCGCATGGTCTAACAGGGTTGAGCTTATTCTCTTAATGAGTTATAGGTGTTTTGAGAATAAACCAATCAGAGTCTCATCTCCCATTCCCTTTAAGAGTCAGTTGCACTGCGCCATAACGCATTTGCTATTTACATGGCGGACTTTGTAAGTGGAAAAACGGAACACTTCACTAGAGAGAAAACAGTTAAACAGAGCATCTGCAGCACCAGCATGAGAGATGAGCCTCCTCATTGTTTACTTTCGCTTTCACTCTGGTGGATAGGGAAACGTGTCGTACGCACAGACATCCATTAGCCTATACAGAATTAATTTAGTTAAGCGCAAAGATTTGTTTCAAAACTATTTCTCAATTCAGTTCTAATTTCCAGCAAATGAATAAATGAACAATAATAACGAAGTGTGGTCAAAAACTGAGTTATATCCAAATACACATGCTATGCCCCATATGGTCCAAAACTAGACAGGTGGGCAAATCTAAGCTTGTTTTTAATAAAACAAATATAAATATGCATATAATAAATAATACTGCTAATAATGATAACATTATACAAAAGCAAATTGTTATGAATAAACTGAAAAAGCCCCCTGAGATGAAGGCATGAAAGTATGGTTTTTATATGTAGGATAGAAAAATAATAATTTTTGTAATATTTTAATCCTTTAATTCTTTTTTCATTTGTAAAGATATTTGCGTATTGCTGTACACACTGTGTGTATTAAGCAATGTGTAAGCGAGGCGCACAACTAACGCGCACTGCGCTGGATAATAGACCAGCTTTGATCTGGTCTATTGAACAGTCTACTTAATTTCCTCAAAACAGCAACACACCAGCAATGCGCCTCAACACACTTCCCTTTTTAGATCAGAACGCCTATGGGCGCACATATGAGCGCAAATGGATTTGCTATTTAAAAAGCGTGGCGCAAAACATCAAGACGACTCTTGCGCCGAGCTGAAACTAGCAAACAACAATTGTGTCGCGCATTGCGCCGGGTGTATGATAAGGCCCATTGTCTGTATTGATTCCTTTTTCTGGCATTTATTTCTCTTTTGCTGATTATTTTATTAATTTGATGAAGTTAATATATTACATAGGCTATTATATATACATATCTAAAATGCTTTGGCATTCAAGATTGCTTTGCAATTGAAAAAGATAAGCAGATATTACCCTGTCAGTATGTACACATACATTGGCTCCTGGAGTAGCGAAATAGCAGATTTCTTTTTTTTTATTTCAGCAGTTGTTTAACTTTAACCCACTTAAAAGAAATAATTGTTAAAAATTAAACTATGTTTTGTTTGTCGCATAGTGTTAACTATTTATGTGATGTAGGTATATGGTGTTTCAATCCGGCTACCACCGCAAGTATATTTCAACCTGTGGGAAGCACTGCACCTACAGAGTTTTCAATCTGACACAGGTCAGCAACATTTAGAAAGTCTCAGTTGTCGAGTGTTGAATACTCAAGCAATTGGGGAAGTCACACGCAACCGCAGCAGTTATGCATTTGCTGCCTCAGTGTGTGAGAGCACAGGAGAATAGACACTGTAGTGGCCAAACAATATCAAAATCTTGTTAAGTCAACAGATATTTTTCTAAATGTGATTTATTCTGTAAACACATTCTCGCAATGCAGAACTGTTTATACAAAACAGAGCAGCAAAAAAGATGATGAACGCAAAGAAAGAGCAGGATGTTTTTGACGAGTCATCAAAATTGCGAATGAGAACTGAACTCAGACTGCCTGCCGGTTCAAGCTTTCTAAGAACTGCTTTGCTTTTCCACAGACTAGAGCGCCACCATAGAGCCAGGTCTGACAGCAACACAAACAGTAAAGTTAAAACTTTGCCAAACTACACCAGCATCCAAACACAGTGAATCTAATATGTTCATAGTTTGTATAGATGGAGATTACAAGTGATTTTTTGCAGCACACCTTAATTTGTATAGATAGAAAACACAAAAGAAAACATGTTTGCGGAGTGTGAATAGACAGAGAATAGAAGCAACTAGAACAGTAAAGTTCGTAGACAAACTTTATAGTGTTTCTCAAGTATAGTCTTGAGAAAGTCTCATCTGAAAGTTTGAAGTAGTTTTAAAGTTTAAATAACTGAAGTAGTTTTGGAATAGTTTGACGAGTTGGCATAGAGAGATCACTACATATAGGTTAGCAGGTTTCTAGTATGGATTGGCATGTTTCTGGCTAGGTGGTTGGTAGGCTGTTCCGAGTCGTTGCTAAGGTGTTGTTAGGCAGTTGCTAGGGTGTTCTGAGGGGGTGCTAATGTATTCCTAGGGTGTTTGCTAGGTGTTTTAAAGCTGGGATGTCAAACTCAATTGCTGGAGGGCCCCAGCCTTATACAGTTTAGTTCCAACCCTAATTAAACACAGCTGATCAAACTAATTAAGTCTTTTAGTCTTGTTTGAAACCTATACAGGTAAGTGTGTTGAAGCAGGGCTGGAACTAAACTGTGCAGAGCTGCGGTCCTTCAGGAATTAAGGTTGACATCCCTGGTTTAAGGCATTGCTAGGCAGTTGCTAAGGTGTTCTGAGTGGTTGCTCTGTGGTTGCTAAGGCGTTGCTAGGGTGTTCCAGGTAGTTGTTAAGGTGTTGCTAGGTGGTTGCTACGGTATTTTGAGTGGTTGCTAGGTCGACCACTGAGCGGTTGCTAAGGCATTAATAGGCAGCTGCTAGGTTGTTCTAAGTGGTTGGTAAGGCATTGCTAGGGTGTTCTAGGTGGTTGCTAGGGTGTTCTGAGTGGTTGATAAGGTGCTGCTAGGCAGTTGCTAGGGTGTTCTGAGTGGTTGCTAGGCATTTGCTATGGTGTTCTCAGTGGTTGCTAAGATGTATCTTGCTATGCAGTTGCTAAGGCATTGCTAGGTGGTTGCTAGGGTGTTTTGAGTAGTTGCTAAGGTGTTGCTAAGCGGTTGCTATGGTGTTCTGAGTGGTTGCTAAGGCGTTGCTAGTGTTTTAGGTGGTTGCTAGGGTGTTCTGAGTGGTTGCTAAGGCATTGCTAGGCGGTTGCTGAGGTATTCTGATTGGCTGCTAGGTGGTTGCTAAGGTGTTGCTAGGTGGTTGATAAGATGTTCTAGGTTGATGCTAAGGTGTTTTTAGGTGGTTGCTAGGGTGTTCTGAGTGGTTGCTAAGGTGTTGCTTGGCAGTTGCTAAGGTGTTCTGAGTGGTTGCTAGGGTGTTCTGAGTGGTTATAAAGGTGTTGCTAGGCAGTTGCTATGGTGTTCTAGATGGTTGCTAAGGCGTTGCTAGGCCATTGCTAAGGTGTTGAGTAGTTGCAAAGCGGTTGCTAGGTTGTTCTGAGATGTTGCAAAGGTGTTGCTAGGTGGTTGCTAAGTTGTTCTTAGTGGTTGCTAGTACGCTGCTAACATAAATGACCATGGTTCTAGTATAAATTAGCATGTTGCTAGCATGAATTTAGTATGAATTAGCATTTTACTATGTATGTTTCTAGTATGATTAGCATGTCCTTAGTACGTTTCCAGTATTGGTAGTATGGATTGGTGTGTTGCTAGTATGAATTGGTATGTTATTAGTATCTCCAATGTTAAGTCAATAGCAGTTTTATACAATGGAAGTCTATGGGACAGTTGCTAAGGTGCTGTAAGTGGTTGCTAGGGTGTGGCTAGTAAGTTGAAAGGTCATCAGTGACTGGCAGATTGGTAGTCTGAGTTAAATGAGCCCAAACTTAAGTCTGTATGACAGTCTGGCGTAAAGTAATGAGGTCATAAAGTTTCGCCCAATGTTAAGTCAACGGGACTTTTCCGAGTTTGGTGTTAGTTTGGTGGTTGCAGTATGAACGGTCTAGGAGGAGATGCATATAGAAATTAGTCTTAGAAGAAGACAGAAGAATAGTAAGTTTATGCAGTATAACAGTATGTTGCCTTTCTCAAGCCACCATAATAATGTGCACAGCATTATGTTCAATTATGAATTTATTAACGGTGCTCAAAACTGTTTCTCTTTGTCTCATTGGTCATGGTAACCCTGTCCTCAATCGCTGATGGAAGTGGCTCCTACTTTTAGCCCAGCAATGGTTTGGTGCTACATTCAGAGTCCGTGCTTTGGCTGTCAAAATATAAAGAACTGATTTGAATCTAAGCTTTGTCTTTTGGTACAAGCAGACTCACATTTAGTGCAGCAGATTAAAATAAAAGTATTAATGGTTACTTCAAAATACATCAACATGTCTGAGTACAAGTCCATTCTGTTGTGCTTTGTCTTTCTGCCTTTTAAAGCAAAGTGCCCTGCGTGATAGACTGCTTAGTCATTTTTGCTGTCTGTTCTCGGTACATGTGCTTTGACTGGGGCTTACTCTGGACTTTTTTTTGACAACCCAATAATTATTAGATAAATACAAAACAAGATCATTCAATCAAATGCATTTCATTTATGTATGGCTAATTCTTACCAGAATCTTGGTAGTGTATGCTGAGTTTATGGAGATGCTGTTCACCAGTATTTCAAGAGTCTCTGGTTTAATAGCCTCCGGTTCAGGAACAGTCTTATAGTGTGTGTCGCCTATGTAAGCCTGCACCACCGTCATGCGGTTCATAGTCAGTGTTCCAGTTTTGTCAGAGCAGATGGCGGTGGCATTACCCATGGTCTCACAGGCATCCAGGTGCCTTACCAGGTTGTTGTCTTTCATCATTTTCTGTGGAGGAAAAACAGGAATGGATCTAGTTTTCCTTGGAGAAAGGAACGATTTTAAGCCCCGAAACATAGTTCAGCACAAATCTTAAAGAATTAGATTAAATATTTACAAATTATAACAACCTGAATCTCCTTAAGACAAAGAAATTACAAGTTAATGTAGGTGAACCTAGCCAAAAGCTCTCACCTTTACTGAATACGCCAGGGAAATTGTGACGGCTAAAGGAAGTCCTTCAGGCACAGCCACCACCAGCACGGTCACACCAATGATGAAAAACTTCACAAAATATTGTATATAGATGGGCGTGCACTCAGCCTTCCAATCTTTGCGCTGGATGCCAAACGTATTAATGACAAAGTACAGGATGAGGATGACAACTGTGACCGCAGACATGATGAGACCTGCCAGAGAACAGGGAGTTTTAGGACCAATACAGCACAGAGGGATGGAGAGTCTTCTGACTTTTGCTCATACCAGCAACAGCTGTGGTTTGATGTGCTCCATCTGAATATTATTTGATTGGGTAACTGTAGGAAGTAGGATAATTAGGTGGAACACAGCCCAAAGGGACAAGCCTGTTTCCATACTGGGTGACACTGTTTCTTTAAACAGCAAGTAAATCAAATCATGGGAACCAAGTGAACTAATTTATTGAAAGCATGTCTATGTGCTTTCGAATAAACAAACACATGGCTAATTAGTATAAACAATGTGCTGTTTTGTCAAGGCCTACATGACGACCCATCTAGTCCTTTAAATAAAGATATTGTATAACATTTATTTAAAAACTCAATTCCACAACGCAAACAAATTAATAAAAAGTGCTGCATTTTCTCACAACGCAAAAAAGTTATGAAAACGCCTGCATTCTCACAACAAGAATGGAACACAGTGAAAATGTTTCAAGGGCACCCTAAAACATGACGGACGCTACAGTGCGGTGACTATTGGCTGCGTCCGAAATCACCTACTGCTTAGTAGGCACTGCATTTGAATTTAAACGTAGAAAAATATGTTCTATACAATACGAATGTATGAATGGAACTTGGATGTACTAAATCGGACATTTTGTCATCATCACGTAACCTACCCACGCCAGTTACGTCAAAGTACCTTTGAGGCAAGGCATTTCACTCGGCGACCATCTTTGAAACGCCTCTTGCGCAGTATGCTCGGGCAGTTTATCTGAATAGGGAAACATTGAATTCGCCAAAATTGCTTGCCAAGCTTCCGATTCAATTTCATATTAGCAATCAACCATTTAATTAAACAACAAATGTCTCGTTAGTTTTATTTCTAAATGTTTGAATCAAACAAAATCTGCAGAAATTCACGTCTTGTTCGAGCGCCTCCCCTGGAGAATCATCAGTCAACAGCGATCGCTGATTGGCTCCTATACTAGAAGGCAGGGTTTTATTCACCATATTGACCATTACACTTTCCCCCTTCAAAACTATACAAGTGACATGTCTTGAGTATTCTATAGTCTTTGGTAGCGTCACTTCACTTTCATTAATGAATTCTCTCACGATGCATCATGGGATAGCGTAGAGTCCATTCGATGCGCACTTTAGAATCTCACCGGAAATAGTGTCATCCGGGTACTTCTCACATACTGTTTTTCGAATTCTATGAATTCGGATATACTACTCAGCTCGCATATTGTTTTTATTGTACTATATTTTATGCAAGTATACAATTTCGGACGCAGCTTATTGCTCAGTGAAGTTGTAAGTGATCTTAGTAATTTGTTTATTTTAACATCCTGATTCCCTTGACTTTTGTATTTTATTAGCCTAAACAACCCTAACCTAAGCAGACAGGTCAATCACGTATTAGGGTACCCTTCCTTTGTGCTCCGTGTTATTTGAAAGTGTTGTGAGAATTTGCAAGCGTTTTTGTCACTTGTTTGCGTTGTGAGAAAAAGCAGTGCGTTTTTTTTAAAATGTGTTTGCATTGTGAGAATTTGGAACACGTGTGCTGTCAAATGGATTTTCTCAATTTGCTGGTAATTTTTGTAATTGCATGGAGTTTTCTTAAATTGCAGCACGTTAAGCTCTCCTTGTCATCGTACAATGTGGTTAAATAAATGTATTAAAAAATAACAATATCAATGAATAATAATTGCATATTTTAGTGTTTTAAACCATCAATAATAAATCTCAATTTATCGACCAAGCAGATTATAAACAGTGATAAGCGTTTAAGAGAACCAATTCACAAATTCACCAACAACACAGTTATTGAAGTCTGAATCAGACATATTAAAACTAAAAAAGTAGAATAAGTATTAATAAAAAGTTTAATAAAAGACTACAGTTTGCTTAAAATTATTACTGTAATATATGGCATGCTAACCTGCTTTCCCAATCTGAACCGCTAGCCTGGTCAGCTTGCCCTGAAGGACAGATTTTTCTTTCTTGGTGACGTTAACCTTCTTTTTCTCCTTTTCTTCTTTCTCCTCCTTCTCTTCTGACTCCACACCTTCCTCGCTCTTCAGTGGTTGGATCTCCAGCGCGATGCCATCCTGTGTCTTAGCTGTGGGGGTTGATTTCAGGAGTGGTTATGGGAACAAGGGAAAGGAAACATGCCAAAAAAGATGGAGGGAGATGAGAGGTGGGGAGATGGCCAAAAGGGGAAGAGGGAAGGAGAGAATGGGCAGTTCAGTAACAGATAGTGGGCAAGTTATACAGTGGGTTCCAAAAGTTTTGTACAGAAGAATATATTAGAAGCACTTTTGTAATGTTAGTTGAATCTGGGCTGGTGAAGAGAAACTCTAAAATTCACTGAGCCATTGCCTGGCAGGTTAAGATGTGCACGGTGAATTCTGAGTGGGATCCAAGCAGCACATAGAACATTTTGATATAAATCGCACCCTATGTAGGTAACAACCTTCTTAGTACTGCTAAGAATATAAAGTTATGAAGAAATTCAAGTTCAACCCATAATTATATCTACACTACCTAACAAAAATCTTGTCGCCTATCTAAGTTTTAGGAACAACAAATACTAACTTGACATCTAGTTGATCCTTTGGTATCAGAAGTGGCTTATATGAAAGGCAAAGACCTCTAGATTACGCTTATTTGAACAAAATAGAATATGATCATGTCTTGATTTTTAATTATTTAACTGGGACAGTAAGGTCTGACTTTGCTTAGACAAAAGTCTTGTTACTTAAAACAATGAAAAGTATAGAATATAAAGTCATGGTGCAGTGGAAAAATAATTAATATTGTGTATGACTCCCATGAGCTTGGAAGACTGCATCCATACATCTCTGCAATGAATAATAACATATTAAGTAATCTAAAATGGCAAAGAATGCGTTTTTGAAGGACTCCCAGAGTTCATCAAGATTCTTTGGATTCATCTTTAAAGGCTCCTCCATCCTCAATCACCCCACACATGTTCAATAATGTTCATGTCTAGTGACTGGGCTGGCTAATCCTGGAGCACATTAACATTCTTTGCTTTCAGAAACTTTGATGTGGAGGCTGAGGTATGAGAAGCTCCTGCTGAAGATCGTGCCCTCCCCTGTAATTTATAATGTAATGGGCAGCACAAACATCTTGATACCTCAGGCTGTTGATGTTGCCATCCACTCTGCAGATCTTTCGCACACCTCCATACTGAATGTAACCCCAAACCATGTTTTTTCCTTCACCAAACTTGACTGATTTCTCTAAGAATCTTGGGTCCATGTGGGTTCCAATAGGTCTTCTGCAGTATTTGTGATGATTGGGATACAGTTTAACAGATGATTCATCTGAAAAACCTACCTTCACTTACTTTTCCAAATTATCAACTAGAAGTCAAGTTATTACAACTGGGATCGACGACAATACTTTTGTCAGGTAATGTAAAAATTATATTCAACTAGCAATGAAAATTACTTTTCTGTTTGTTTTTTTATTAGCTAACAGCTAAAAGCTAATATAATTGGCAATTCTATTTCAATTTTTTTCTATGGCTTTTATTACTGTTCTATCATGACTACTGTGTTCAATTTACTTTTAAAGCAACTTATTAAAACATTATACCATTAATGGTACCAAAACTGGAAAAGATGTAAAGGTAATTATGAATTTTAAGAATAAAAAAGGACATACTCAATGCAAACCAACAGCTAATTAAAAAAAAAAAAAAGAAAGCAAGAAAACAAACCATTTCTTTTTTGATGTTAACATTGGAAACTTTAAGAGTTTTAATTCAATTGCACTACTGGCAGGGCTAAAATGACATATTATATTACCCAATTTCCTACTGAAATAGAAACTTAATGGAGTCAAAGATTCAATTCAGCCACTTTGCCGTGGACAGACATTGATCCCTCACCGCCAATTCCCATTAAGTGTCCATTTTAAAAGATTCAAAGCGGCCAAGTCATTTTCGTATCGCTGTTAGCCTATGTATCATCTCGAACCTGGTATGTATCAGGTAAAAGTGAAGTTCTCTGAGGTCGAGTTTGAGAAGCGGTCCAAGAGCCTACCTGACCACCAGTCACAACAAACAACTGACCAGAACTGACAGAGCTGACCAGAACGACCACACATGAATCAGGGATTGATGGACGGACTGACTGTCTGACTGACAACACGAACAGAGGCACGCACGACGAACAGGAGAGTGATTTACAAACAACTTAAAAACAGAAAAAGAAAAAAACAAAACAATCCAAACAGCCAGAGATACAACCACCACGAGAAAAACAAGGACCAAGAGGTAGACGAAAAAGATCAGAGATTTTGGTTTATTTTTCCTCTCCCAAAAGAGAGAGTGCGATACCAGAGACAGACAGTAAAGGAGAAAGAAAAAGGTCAAAATGTTGACCAAGAGAAGAGTGAACAAGACAGCATGAAGTCCTGAGCCACACCCTAGAAAGAAGCAACAGTGAGAAAAACAAAGAGCTAAAGTAAAGAAACGGACAAAAACAACAATCCACAGCCGGTCCATTTTGCAAGGGTGCAACTCCCACGTAAGCCACGCCCCTAAGCATTACATTATTATCGTAAACCATCTATGAAAACTACGAACGTGCATCTGTACAAAGACTCTGCATATGAACTAATCAGAAGTCAATAAGACCTTGTTCATAACTCACTATCCATTCGATATACATTTTCCAAACAAAACAGGATATTCAATAAAATAGTAGTCCATCAGGAATTGATTAGGTTGTGAAAAGTCTCATACAAGAAGCAAGACCTGATCATGACCAGGTGAAGACACTGGTTAGACATTCCCCCAGTGTTTAGCCAATTCCAACTTGTGTAAGTGCTTGAGACCAAGGGCAAAAGGAAGGAGATCTGAGCAGACAAAATGAGCGGTTCTGTCTGGAGCAGATGCTCAGTCCCCGAGCGCTACAGGGAGTGGGGCTGAGGAGGGGTTGTTGGGGTCAGTTAGGGCAGAGTGGGCACACTCAGAAACACAGTACAAATGTTCACAGATGACCCAGGCAAAGATAGTTTGCTTTGAGGAGAAAAAAAATAGAAAACTAAAAGACATGTTAGAGGATAAAGTGCAAATGTTAGAAATATATTCATTAGGGTTTGTCCATTTCAATGCGTTCACTTACAAGAATAATAATATCCAGGCTTGTCATTTGAAGGTTTTGTACAGTGGAGATAAAATTGCCATCTTTGAGCTTAAAACACTGGTCAATTATGTTGGACTAGGATATTTCTTTAGTGATAGTGACGCAACTCTTGCTTGAGATTTGTTTCAATAATGGCATAAAGTATGAAAAATATCTAAATCTAAAAGTGTTGGCTTGCCCACGCAGCTAGACATTTCTGTTTGAGACAGAAAAGGCGCGTGTCCACCGAAGTATTTATTTGGTCGTTTCCAATGAAAGTGGTAATTTTTTTAGAATACCAACAGCTTGGCAAAGTGCTGAGTGTGCGTTTTGAGCTCTTCCTTTTTAGAAGCATCGACAGTTGAAAAGCACTGGTGTTTTCAGCTGCCCAAAAATGCATTGGTTGACATATGACCTAATAGCCATTTAGACTAAAGGTATTTACACACTGATGCTCAAAATTTGACTTCGCATAACGCATAGTAAAATAACATTAATTAAAATGGTGCAAAAAAACTTAATAAAAAGAATAATAATAAAGAAATAAAAAATTGCTATATAATTTAGTACATATTTTAGTAGTGATGCTTTATTTCCTCATCTTCGAAAAAATAAAAAATGGAAATATTGTGTCCATCTAATCCAGTCATAAAGAGGAAGAAATGTTCCCCTTCTTTATAAAAAAATCTGAACAGTATTATGCTCAAATTGAGGAAAGTAGTGGCATTTTCAATGGAAACAAAATGAGACTATTTATTTTTTAATGAGCAAACATTTCGGACTCCGTGTGCAATAACCTTAATAGTAATGAAGCTTTCATTTCAGCATCATTACTCCAGTCTTGGTTTATTCAAGAGTTTATGTTTATCCTAATCTTAAATTAATTCAATTATTATTTTAATTGTCATTACTGTTTTGTTGTGTGTCTGCAGCAACAAGTTGTCCATAGCAATTTTCCTTTCAAGGGCAATAAAGTATACTACCTCTATAATTATGGTTACTGACTTTCGATCGATTAGACCCATTTGTACTTTATCCCAATATGCTTTAATAATAAGAATAATAACCCAAAATTATTACTGAATTCTATTCTTTAATCTTAGATTAATTGTGATTCATTGTTAAGAGGAGCTGCGGATAAGTCTTCTGGCTGCTTAGTGCCGTTTCCAGCAGGTGAGAGTTGCACCCTTTGATAGGTAAAGCGAGGCGAGAAGCTCCCCCGGGCTCAGCAGGAAGGGGTAAGCAACAGCGTGAAAGACAGAGAGAGAAAGTGAGCGAGTGAGTGAGTGGGACTGACACGAGACTCCGAGACTTGCTGCTGAATGGGGAGGGGGAAAGGGGGGGAAAGGGAGTGGGTAAGGTTACCTTTGTTGCGATTTTCAGGGGGTCCTTGTTTTTTACCTGTTTAAAACGAGAGAGAGAGGGCGGAGGGCTGATATAACATGGCTCAAAGTAAATAAATCAAAGACAGAAGAAAAGAAGGAAACACAACAACAAAAGAATAAAAAACTAGATAAGTAACACTACATTACATGAGTATATGTGGGATTGGATGCGTCATCTATAGAAAAAAAGACAAGGACTGGAGGGTCTTTATGCAGGGTACACTGACGGCTCGGTCATTGTGTTTGACTGTGGCATACAGCTGACAAAACCTCATTTGGATTTAGCGGTTTCACACATTTCTATGCTTGCATCACAAACTACGATAATGCCAACATGGTTTGGCTGAAACTGAAAAGCAGTTCTTTTCGATTGACATTCGACAGAAAGATATTCTTAGAGGACGAGGGGGAAGGGAAAATTACAGCAATTATTTAACTAACAGACAATGGCTGAACTGTCGTTACACCAAAAATGGAAGAATCAAAATATTAAGTTTAGGCTTAAAGGGCAGTGAAACAACAAACCATTTGGACCCGTTTGGCTGTTGAATTAGGTGCTGATCCAACAAACAGGAACATGACAGATACAGTGAGAGCTGACAGCAAGTGCTGTCAGGTTTTGACATACCCTGGAGGACCAGAAGAGCCAGTGCATGCAGAAGGGACAAACTTCATGCTAAAATAACAGGAATCACTGTTTCTTTGACAGTTTAACTAGCATGATCATCTCTTGTATTAGCAAGTGTAGCATTCACGTTTTTTTAAATACATTTAACTCATAAGAAATAACTAGCTCGATTTAGCATGAGCTAACAGACTTGAGGCTGATTTATACTTCAAGCGCACGCATATGCTCCGGCGCAGCCTTCGCATGGTCGCATACCCCTCGCCGTGGCCGACACTGACGCGCACCTTTTAAAAAATGTAAAGCCTGGTTGATACTTCTGCGTTGTGTGATTGGCGTGACCCTTGGCGCCTGCCTTGCACGTTGTCGTGCATTTACACTTCTGCTTGCTGTTTGTGTTGCTCTGCAATAACACTTCCAAAATGCTAGCTGGTTATGTTTTTCTGAGTCGAGTTTCTTCGCTGGTGTTTTGTTTTTATGAATGATACCTTAATGAAGAAGCGGCTCAAACTCATTCATTTTGAGGCGGGAACCGGCGGACGGGCAAAAGCTTTAATCATAAGGTAAACAAAAAACAAAAGTTTCTATCTGGAGCTCCTTCATGGGACTTCACTCAACATTTGTAAACACTCGCTCCAACGGGTTCGTGCAGCTCTCGGTCCCGCCCTCAGCGCTTCCAAGCCGACCAATCACAGAGCTTGCCACACCCATCATTGCGACGTGCAGTTACATCTTTTGAGAGGTGCGCGATGGCCAAGGCGAGGGCTATGCGTCCATGCGCAGGCTGCGCCGGAGCATACGCGTGCGCTTGATGCAGAAGTATAAATCAGTCTTTACTACACTTCGCAACAATGCGAAGTACAAGCTCTGGGATTGGTCGGCTTGGTAGCGCTGACGAGTGTGGGCGGGAAAGAGTCGCGCGAACACGTTGGAGAAAACACGACACAGAGGAATATAAAAACCTCACTACCAACTAGCGTTCAGAAGTGTTACTGCAGAGCAACTCAAACAGCATGCAGAGTATAAATGCACGGCAACACACAAGGCATGCACCGTGGGTCACGCCGATCAGTCAACACTGAAGTATAAACCAGGCTTTAGCATAGACAAAAGTCATGCTAAGATATCGGTTTCTTTGACAGTTAATTTTCATGATCATCTCTTATATTTGCAAGTGTAACATTTACTTTTTTTATACATTTGGCTCATTAGAAATAACTAGCTTAAACTTAGCACTTGAGCTAACAGAGGAAAAAAATGGAGTAAAAGAAAAAACTAAATCAAACTTATAAGATAAAAGAGTTAGTACAATGGAAAGTGACTCAAGGGGCATTGTACATCTCTCCACTAACTGCGATTATTGCCTAAAATAATGGCAAATTGTAACCATGGCAGAGGGTTTCAGAAAAGCCGGCGTTTTGGGGGAGGGAGACAGTTCAGCAGATCAGGTAAATAGCTCTTACCTCTGGCTGGCTGATGGCGGGTAACCTCCCAACTAGAGAGGCAGACTGGTTTACTCACTCAAAGAGAAAGCTATCTAAATGTGAATGAAAGTGCTTCAAGTTCTCACCTTTCTTCACCTTCTTCTCCTCATCCTCACCGGCGCCCAACAGGGTGAAAATGATTCCAGTCTGAGAATTCAGGCCCACGGCTGAGACCACCATTCTGCCAGATCCTTCCATCACATGAGTTCCTGAATGAAGGCAGAAAGAAAAAGACATAGCCATAAAGGTCAATACATATATCATAACATAAATCAATTACTCTTGATGACAGATTCTAAACGCTAACATAAGCACGAACAAAATATTGCATTTATTAACAAATATAATGATTAGCATTATGTACATGTTGTTCTAAATCACGTTTATGATTTACTTAAAGTCAATAAGGTATATGCACAGCCAGTGTTTCTTCCCATACCGATAAACTTCAGGTGAAATCTTAATGTGATTTTTTTTTCAATTTTATACGGTTCCTTATACAGCATCGATGTTATACTGTAATTAAAATATAATCAGTTAAATAGACTTCAGCGTTTATTTAGTTGTTCAAGCGTAAAACGAGTTTAAAAAGTTGTTTCTACGCACTGGCCTGTCAGGATTAACAGTCTAGCACAGAAGCTCCATTAAATATCCTGGGGTAAAATAAATGTTCGTATTTTAAAGACATGACAGGTAAAATGTAATTTAATGCAGTGCTTCTTGTACATTATGAGACCCACTTAATATTGCATATTACTTATCCAGTGGAGATTGTTGATTTTTAAAGAAAACAGACCTTTAACACGCAGATTTTGTAATGGCATACAGTTCACAGGAAGCCCTTGACCCAGGTTACTGAAAAATTAAAAGTCCTTCCACATACTTCTGCATACACCCTATTAAATAGTGGTTTTATATATTTATTGTCAAAACTTGATGCTTTTAAAATTGTTATTTCTAATAATTAAATGCATTGATTTAATAAAAAACAAACTTACAGTAGGGTGCAATAATGTGATATAGTCTACAGACAAAAGCTCAAAGTGGCTCAAGAGGGAAGCCATCCAACCTAGTGATTGTCATCTAACTTCAACTGAGTACTAACAATCTTTTGTATCCAAAAAGAAAAGAGCAAACACCACACTTATACACCAACGGTGTAGAACTCAAAAATCATGAACCTTTATCTCCCTACTAAAATCTCCAGAGAGTGATTTATCTTTCCTAAAATATTGGTTTCCAGGATGTTGTGAGCAAACAGACTTTTGCGTACAACATGCATTTTTATGAACTTAAATATGAGCTGTCTGTAAGATCCTTCACCAATTTGTGAACAAATAAATAACATAAGTAAAAGATATGTTCGCTGAATTGTTAGGTTTTCTATGAAAGCCTGTAGATTTAAATACAAAACTGCAAATGGTGTGAAAACATCTAAATGACTATGATCAGATGCTTTCTTAACTACTGTTTTTCCACCAAACTATATAAAATATATAAAATAATATATAAAATATATGGCTTTGATTTTCATATATAGAATTTATTTTTATTTTATAAATGGATTTTATATATGGATAGTTGTTAACAGTATGATCACTAATTTGTTGCTAACATTCTGTTGCTAACAACCACAAACAAACTTTAAAATCAAAAAGCAGCCTTTAGAAAATAAAATACATCTTTATATTTATAGGACAGCTTTAAAGATATCCTGTAAATGAATAGTGCTGATGCAAGGCAGTATAGACTAGTCTCACTTAAAACAAAAGTAAAGTCTTGATCGGAAGGTTGATACACGACAACTTAAAAAGCAGAATGTGCGCTTAAGCAAAGAACTTAACACCAAGGCTGGTCCAGCGGGATTGTTTCCATAGAGTACTGTAAGTCTCTTTAGACAAAAGCATGTGCTAAATGGCTGCTTACTTTCTAAATGACGACACTTCAAACAGAAGCAACAGGTCTGAGTGGTTTCTAAAAAGACTAGGGCCTTCATTCTTTACCAATTGAAGTTGGGTCCAAAACGTATTTATAGAATAAAAAATAATGTAGAATTATATACTATTGTATTGTATTGTTTTATATTGTATTTTCATATTATACATTTATTTATTTATTTATTATTTTTTTAATGCAATATCATCAGCATTGGCTATATTCATGGCAAAACCTACACTACATAAACAATATATAACAATCATATCAGTTTTTTTAACAAACATATATACAAAAACAAAACATTGAAAACAGTCATATACAATCTTTTAGTTTATTTAAAGATAAATATTCTAAAATTGTTCCAAAAGACACATTTTCACAAATTTCCGTTAAAATATCTCCTGGATACAAACATTCTCTAATGTATTTTTATATTACCAGAACAGGATGAAAATATATGATCATATTGGTGCATGTGTGTAGTTTTCTCTTTATTAAGAGAAAAAAAAAGATTGTATTTGTTGTTTGTTTGCTTGTTTTAAACAAATTCTAAGATTGTAATACTTTCCAGTTCTAATCTCAGAATGCAGTTTCTTGCATGCTACAACGAAAGCTAGCTTAAAGAGGATCTAGACGCTCCATCTCACCAGAAAGGAGCATGGGGTCCTTTTCCAGTGATTTGCGGACCTGATCGGACTCCCCAGTCAGGGAGCTTTCATCAATTTTCAAGTCATTACCCTGGATCAAGATACCATCAGCGGGGAGAAGGTCACCTGATGGAAAAGAACATGGGGTATTGAACAACTGTGGGATGACATTCAGAGAGATGGAGAGAGGAAGAGATACAGAGAAAGACACATTCAGCAATTTAGCAAGTGAAGAGAAGCAGAAGCTGGTTTGGCGACCATGACGACGGATCTCTCCTGTGCCTCTTGGACACCCCACGCGTTGCCCACGTCGCAGGCACCAAGAGCAGCAGCAGAGTGACTCACGCAAGCCGGTAAGCATGAGTCATGAGCCAAGCTTTGTGTCTCAGAGAAGACTGGCAGTCACATATGATCTGTCACAACCGCTGGTGAATTCAATGAGAAACCCGCCTCTGAGGTTTAATAAAAAAAAAAAACGAAAGACTTCTGGGGAGAAAACCACGCTTTATAAATGCCAAAGCTCTCATAAAACACAAATATGGCAGATATCACTGAAAACGGCGATGTGTCACATCTAGATCCATCACTCTGTGGAGTTAATTCAACAAGTTCCTACAATATTTCTTCTGCTGTCAGAAGTGAACCCTCACCGTATTTGATTTGTGCGATATCTCCCACGACGATTTCAGCCACCGGGATCTGGATAACCTGACCTTTGCGGATCACTGTGAACTTTTGCTCCTGCTCAATGCGGCTCTGCAGCCCACGGAACTGTTTTTCCTTGCTCCAATCATTAAAGGCCGTCACCAGAACCACGATAATAACAGAGAACAAGATGGCAGCACCTTCAATCCAACCTGCTTGGGATTCACCTTCGTCCGCTACAGCTCCCGCTTCGCCACAGTCTGAAATAGAAAATACACACAAAAAAAGAAAGAAATCATTAATCTGTGATCAAGATCTTTATATGGTCAATTTAAACTAAACACGTTCTTTAAAGTCCACATGAACCGGAAGCTGCAACCATTTTTTTTTTTTGTATTGTGATGTATGAGGCGCCGGAGTGGACAAAAGTCAAGCGAACACAGAGAGCCCGAGTATGCGCAAGAGAGACCGAATGTGCGCGCGATGGAGACCGATTATTGGCGCACGAGTGCTGGCAGGCGAAAGAGACTGAGAGACTATTAAACTCGGTCTCTCTTGCGCACACTCAGTGTCTCTCACACGTACATTCAGTCTCCGGCGCCTCACGAGTGATGCAGTCCTCTGAGAAACAGAATATTAAATGAGATAGAAGTGGGTGTGGCTTGTTTTTTTCTACTGTGATCTGATTGGATGTAGCAAAGTAGGCATTTTATTCAGGAAAAAGAGAGTTTTAGAAGAGTTATTACAGCCTAACAGACTCCTCATTTCTGTTTGCTCCCAAAAGTGACAGTTAAAGGGGTGTTGTTAAATGTTAGCCACACCAAATACCCAAGACATATGTAATCTGAGAATCTGACTGAAAACAACATGAAGTGCATTTTCAGATGTCAATTAAAGATTACTTGAGCTAACTTTTTTCTTAATGACATGCACAGATGAATTGTTCACCTTAAGGCCCATTTCCACTGAGTGGTACGGTTCGGTTTGGTTTGGTACGCTTTAATAGCCGTTTCCACTGTCAAAAAGCGTACCGAACCGTACCGTACCACTTTTTCGGCACCCTTTCAAAAGGGTACCAAACACGAGAAAGGGTACCAAAAGGCGGAGCTAGACGTGCAACTGAACGCTATTGGTTTACAGAGATACATCATTCGCTTATGCAACAAGCCAGAATGAAAACAAAAAAAAACGCCATGTTTGAAATACACGCACAGCCGAGAGATTACAGCGGAATTATTTATATATATATATATATATATATATATATATATATATATATATATATATATATATATATATATATATATAATAACCCGGGCTCAAACAAACCTTGTCGTCGTCTTGATAAACAGCCACAAAGCCATGGAGTAGAGCAAATTTACCCTGTGCCGCGTAGTTTTTTTACGAGGCAGTCTGAAGTGCGAGCGGTTTCGCTTTCTTCCTTGCGCTCGCCGCGCGTCTATATCTGAAATAACAAACTTCTTGAGCTGATGATAATAACCTGCACTTGATTATTGGCGTGCTTTTGAAACCCGATCCTGTCAGACACTGACAAACGCGAGAGTGAAGCGCGGAAAAAACAAAGGAGAAGCCGGAAAAAAAGGAGCACATTCTTTTTTTCAGCAAACGTGAACAAACTGCCTTATTTAACTATTATTATTATTATCACCTTTTGGACTAATATGAATTCAGAATGATGGAATTGTTCTCTAACAGAGGCTACATGTGCTGCTGAAGATTACAGACACAGATGAGAGGTTTTCACTGACTGTAGGCTATATTTTGTGTTGTTTTTGAACCTAAATACGGACGAAATGTCTGCTATATGTAGTTTTTCTGTAATTGATAACATATCGGAGACTGTAAGGGGCTGTATGTGTTTATATATGTTCATTTATTTATTTATTTAATATAATTACAGACGTTACAGTAGGCTGTTTCGCACTGTCATTGATCTGCAGTTATAATCAACTCATGTTCATTGAAAGGTTAGTAATAAACATTTCTACACAAGTATTTATGTGTATGAAGCATCTGTTTTGTGAGAAGTGCTTTTCATATGATATGTGAATGACCTGTACAGCTTTATTGTAGACATTTCCTCCAGCGAGAATGACGTCGACTGAAACTTTCTGTCATACACCACGCCCACCAAAAGGGTACCCTTGTTAGTGGAAATGCAAGCCTGATAAAGGTGACCCGTACCAAACCGAACCGTGCCGTACCACTCAGTGGAAACGAGCCATTAAAACTAGCAACGTGAGCTAACAAAATCATACGACTAGCTTTGATTTCATTTGTACTTTAAACAGGTCCAAAATCTTTTAGAGCATTAAGTGCAGCTGCGCACTCATGATATATCAGCGTCTCATCTTCATAAGTTTCCTCATGCCAGCAACATGTTTTATCACAGATTTGCACTTCATTGACCCAATTTCCTTCTTGACAACTTGTTGACAGTCTAAGGTCATCCTTGTTGCTTGAGCCATATGGTTAATAGGAACACTCCTCAGTTGTAGCCAAATTCAAGTTATCCAGCATTCGGAGAAGTACTTATTAACTAAAGTCCCAAATGGGGCCATTATTAAAACATAAGACGCCAAAAAGTTGAGTCACTTATAAAGTCAGGATCAAAATGAAAAACATGAAACTGTTCTCTGAACATTAAAGACTGAAGATACTCAGAGCTTAATCTCCAAAGCTACTTAAACCCAACGAAAGACTACTATACTAGAAGAAATCCCAATAGTTTGGAGTATATGCCATTTCAAATGTACAGTGCCTGTAGAAAATCATCATAGCCCTTTGAAATAATTACTTTACTTATCATACAGCCTGAAACAAACACATTCAAAACTACTTTTTCAGCATTTGTAATGTTTTTGTAGCCTCCTAATCTGTGGAACTTTATCCTGAAGGTCTTTTGAAAGCATGGTGTAACACAAATAAACAAGTAAAGTATAGATTTTCACAGGATATGATGATTTTTTATAGGCATTGTATATACTGATAGTTTAAATTCATCTTATTAAGGAAGCTACTTACTGGCATGGCATTCCTCTGGCATGTGGTAGAAGTACAGGGCGTGAGCAATTATTGCTGCCACCTCCAAAATAATAAGCGTGACATCTTGCAGTGGCTCCCAAATCACATTCCAAATAACTTTTCCAGCCTTTGTAATGATTTTGTAGCTTTCTCCTAGCATGTGCCTTTCTACAACTTTATCCTGAAGGTCTTTTGAAAGCAGGGTGTAATGCGAGTAAAGATATAGATTTTCCACTATAGGCACTGTACATACTGATTGTTTAAATTCTGATCGGTGCTTACCTTCGTTGTCTCCCTCTGGTGGGTGGTAGAAAGACAGGGCGAGAGAAATGATGGCTGCCACCTCCAGAATAATAAGGGTGACATCCTGCAGGGCCTCCCATACCAACTGCAGAAAAGTCTTGGGCTTCTTCGGGGGGATGAAGTTTTTGCCAAACGATGTATGCCGCTTTTCTAAATCAGCAGGGTTACCGGAGAGTCCTGCAAAACATGAAAACATTATTAGCATAAAAGATGCCGTTCTAAATTTGAAATCTGACAGATAATACCAGATAATACGTGTAAATGCAAATGACTGCAATTAATATTAATGCAGAAGGTCTGTACCTCAATGCTGAATGAACTTTGGCTTAGCACATGGTTTATTGGATAAGAAATAAACTGGGTCACCATAATGTGCTGGAATTAGCTCTTTGAATATAGTTTGAATTGCACAAAAAGTGCTGACGTTCACTGTGTACCACCTTATTTTTTTGGCTCATTTGCCTTTTAGACCATAGCGGTCGCAGACAAATGAGATGTATCGATATAAAGCCAACATCATTTGTTTTCCTTTGTGCATAATTCAAAAAACAAAATCAGAAGTGGCAAGGACAGCAAGTCCAACTAATCACACGCCCGGATTCATTTAATGCGGAAACAATTAAACATATCTGGCTAACACCTATGAATTTTAAAAAGCTCTCCACGCCATGTCAACTTCCATCAGTACTTACTTTGGTAAATGGTGTTGGAATAGTCACCGCACAACGTTCATGGAGTTATTATTTTAACACACACACACACACACACACTAAAAGCAGTCAGATTTTTCAGAGTTTCAGGTGGATTATCATGGATATGTGTGTCAAGGTTTATAGGAGCAGCGGAACAATTAATCAGTGCTGAGAGCCGGGAGTGCTTGTAGCCGATAAGCCCAGAATATTGAATGAGTTTTAGCCTTTGCTTTAATCAACCAGAAACTAGTGCATTGGGTTTGGTAGGGTTTAGGCAAAATAAAAATTTCTTTAAATGTATTTTGCACAGAAACCATTTTCAAACAAGGCTAGTCATTCAATTTTTTTTTTATCTCCCAATACTTTTGATTTCTTCCCTCACTTAGTTAAAAAAAGTGCCCAGCAAAAAATTACCCTCACTATCAATCAATCCTCATTCTCAAATTGCAGACAGATTGGATACGATGGACTGCTTTCTGCAAGCAGTAGGTCTTTGTGAAGGGAAAATAAAGGCTCTGGTTCTTGTCAGTATCGTGAAATAAATTATTATGCAACAGGAACATAGGAGAGGACAAGAGCGTGTGTGCATTCTTCCTCAGAAACGCAGCTGTTGAATGACCAGCCTGTTGATGATTGACACTGCAGCAAGGCTTCCAGCGGGGAGAGAGCAGAAAGCTAGCAGCTGAGATTTCAGATAAGAACCAGAGGATACAAACAATAAGAGCCTGGCCATGTGGAGGATGATCCTTATTGGCTTATTCATTGAAGGGGTCGTTCACTCTAAAATGAAAAATCTGTCATTGTTTACTCCCCATTATACAACTGTTTTCCCCATTTAGCTAGAAAACCTTACAAATAAGTCCAAAACAACTGATCCACTTTTATTATAAACGTCTTTTCTTGGGATCGTATGAAATATTTTAACAAACACAATTAGATCGTCTCTAGTTATTACTAAAATATATAGCACTTTCAACACAGTTAAGCATGTAACACCATGTTTAAGGCCCCGTTTACACTAAAACATTTTAGTTTTAAAACACATAAGTTTTGCTATTGGCCCGTGGTACGGTACAGTACGCTTTTATAGCCGTTTCCACTGTCAAATGGTACCTAAAAGCGACCGTACTTTTGCAAAGGGTACCTAGTACGGCAAAAGGGTACCAAAAGGCGGAGCTAGACGAAGCTGAATGCTATTAGTTTACAGAAAAGCATCACTTGTGCATACACAAGCAGAAGAATGAAAACAATGAAACCACCATTTTGAAATACACAGCCGAGACATTACATCGTAATACAACATGCATATAATAGAGCCATGGCTGACCTGAGCTCAAACAAACCCTGTTGTCTTGATGTACAGCGACAAAGCCAAGAAGAACAAAATGTTCTACCTGAAAATGTTCTACCTGTTTTTGCTTTACGAGGCAAACTTTACGATGTAACTGTTTTTACTTTCTCCAGGGAGCTCGTGATCGCTCATGTGCATGCCTATATTTGAACTAACGAACTTCTTGAACTGATGATAATAACGTGTGCATGATAATTGAAGTGCTTCTGACATCCAATCCTTTCAGAATCTGACAAACGTGAGAGTGAAGTGTGAAAAAACTAAAAAAAAGCCAGAAAAATAAAGGAGCGAATGATTCTTTCACCAACCTAAAACATGAACAACCTGCCATGTTTAACTATTATCATCGCCTTTTGGACCATTATGAACTCGGAGTGATGACCTTGTAAAACAAAAACTGGACATAGCTAGAGACGAGATGAATTAAATATCACGTTTAACAACTATAGTGAGATGAAATTCAGCACCAGTGTAGACGTGGATCGTTTTCATTCTAAAACGCCATTTTATAACTAAAACAGTATAAATGGGGCCTAAAACAACTCTTCCTCAAAATCAGATAGGTCAAAAGAAAACGACCTGTAGTTCACATTTAGGCCAGCTCATAACTATTGCTGTGACAAAATATTTCTCTATGAAAGTGCTCGTGTTCGAGCAATCCTTCTGTTTGCCCTCCACTCTAAACAAGCTGAAGGTCAGAATTGATTTTCCAGAGATTGCCCCTTTGCTTTATTTCTCCCCATTTATTTATCCCTCGGTCCACTCCAGGCAGGCCAGTGAATGATTTGTATACATGTCGACATTTACGAGATTGGGAATTAGTCCAAAAGCATCGTTCCCCTCCCTGAGGAATAACATGTCAGTGTAGCGTTTGTTTAAGCATTTTGATGATCTTCTACATTACCTTCAGTTCTTTATTTAGGCAGATTTAGCTTTTTTGGTACCCCATGTAGTATCAAAGATGTTAACCAGGTGTATTCCCATAAAAACCATCCAGGCCTGTCAAACAGAATGGTTTCAATTTGTAAAAGAAGTCATGCAAATTTGGAAAACAACTTTTGGGTCTGACTTAAGCACGGAAAGTCCAGGTCCGGAGTTACACGTGAAGTGGAAAAAACTATGAAATCGTTCATATATTGATGCCATTAAATTCAAAGACAATGTAGAAAAAATTTAAATAAACAACAAGCAATAATGTGATGTAGGTTTCTAGTCAAGAGATCCTCAACTTCAGGCACCCAAACATTATTCATATGTTTACACACTGGAGGCTAACAAGAGCCGACTGCCTCCAGACAACTGCAGTCACATCTATGGCTCGGAGGCTGTTGCCGGGGGGCTGGTGTCAAGGTGACTGAAGCGGAGGCTTTGAAAGTGGATGCTGAAGGGAGACGGTTGTGATGGTAATGGAGGAGATCATTAATAGGGCCGCAGAGCTCAGCAGGGCCGGGCTGAAAACCAAGCACAACAGGCTGCATTCCAACTCGGTACACAAATGACTTCATGAGAGAAAGATGTAGAGAGAGAGGGCAGCCTTTCATTTCTTCATAAAACTACGCCACTCACTCAAATTTGTGCTGTGTGGTGTTTTAATGAGTAATAAAAAAATGTGGCCGAAATTGAGAAGCGTGAAAGACAGGTTTGCACCATTGTGCCATCAACAAGTATTTGCAGTCACAAGAAAGCATCACATATGGCAACATGGTGATGCATCAAACACTAGAGCGAAATTTCTACCAAATTGCCCAGAGAGAAAAAAAGGCAAAATCATTAGAAATAGTTATAAGTACAGGTCCAGTTTATATTATGGGATTCAATCAGTCAAATTTTAATAGCACAGATTGTGCCCGGTGACTGCCAGATCCATAAATTTGTGACTGAAACATTCATCCAAAATATAATTATGATTAGAATCTGATGTGCTGTTACTTTCGCCATACAATAAAAAGCTGACAAGCTTTTAAAAAAAAAACATATCTCCCATGTCACAAATACTGCCTACTTTCATCAGAGGAATATCGCTGAGTTACGAAGTCTGCTATCCATCTCAGATGCAGAAAAGCTAGTTCGTGCTTTTATGACTTCTAGGCTGGATTACTGTTTGCCCACCATCCTCTATAAATAAACTTCAGTTTGTGCAAAATGCAGCTGTCAGAGTTTTTGACCATATCACCTCAATTTTATACTCTTTTCACTGACTGCCTGTTAAGTTTCGTATTGATTAAAATATTGCTTCTTACCTATAAAGCCTTAAATAATCTAGCTCCTGTTTATCTAACCAACCTTCTGTCTCGCTACAATTCCACCCGCTCTTTAAGATTTCAAAACTCAGGGTTTCTGGTAGTACCTAGAATAGCAAAGTCTACTAAAGGAGGTCAGGTTTTCTCATTTATGGCTCCTAAACTCTGGAATATCTTTCCTGAGAATGTCCGAGGCTCTCTCAGTTCAAAACTAGAATAAAGTATTTTTATTAAATTTATAGCATAAAGGTATGATGCATGAGTGTGCTCCATGCGGGTGAGCAGCTTGACAAACACCTGTAGGACACACTCCTCCGGTCTTAATAGACATTTTGTTAGAAATACTCATGCTTTTCCTCATGTTTGGTCCTAGGTTTGTTTGTATAACTACTATTTTCATCTATAACACTCAATTTTTGCATCCCGTTTAAACACACTATGAACAACAGCTAAGGTAATTATTTTCTTTATTCTATATTTCCACCTGGCAATACTCATCTCGAGGCCCTTAGAGACCTGTGACCTGTATAGAAATGATGCCAAAGTACCCATAATCCTGGACCAGGCCTTATCCTGAGCTGATGCTGAACTGAACTTCAACTCTGAAAACTGGACTGACACATTTTCAATTTATTAGAACTTCTATGTTAAGCTGCTTTGACACAATCTACATTGTAAAGGCGCTAAATAAATAAGCATGAATTTAATTCATATTTCTATTCTACAGTGGTTAAATAGACTTCTGAAAAATAATATGACAATGGAGTAATGAATTTAAAATTCTTCATTTAAAACGTTTATCGCACACTGTAAGCTAATAAATGCAATCTTGATCAAAACAAGATTTTTATAATAATTATTTTTATTAAGACTAAACTTTCAGTTGATAATAAGCAATGTATGTTTATTTAACAACAAAATAAATACTTAAAAGACGTGCTTTGGATTTGGATTTTGCACCCAGGCTCATTTTAGGCAAGAAAATGGATGCAAACTTCAAACCTTGAATTCCACCTTAAAAAAACCTGCATTTTGCTTTGCTCTCTTGGCCAGGATAAGAGGTGAGAGAGTGATCCTGAACACATGGACAGCATAAGGGCTGTGGCTGTCTGGAGGAGAGCCAGTCACACCCCCTACAGATACAAGAACTCTCTTTCTCTCTGAAAACATGGCCATCATTCTCTCAGAAAACTGCCAACCTCAAGCACAGAGTCTCCTTTCTTATAATGTTTACTGCATCCTGCGCAGCTCAAAAACCACTAACTGTTGCTTTGAAAAGATTCATTGTTGCTAAATTGAATTAGTTTGTCCTCAGATTTTTTTAAAGGATAAAATTTTGTTTACAACATCTGTAAAATTACTTACAAATTCTTACTCTATTCAAATGATATATTGTCATCTGTAATATTGTACATTTTGATCATCATAATTCATGAGAAAACCACATATATGGGTGATTTTCTTTGCTTAAACAATTCATAAACCTTTTTTAAAAGCTTCCATTCCACGTAAACCAGATCAGTCAGCATGGATACAGATCCGTTTCACATTGTGGTGCTGATAATGTAGCACTTTCAAATGTAATATGCGTCTCAGTTGTTGCCTTGGTAACACAAGTGTAATGTAAACAGTGATCTAGATGATAATCAGGTATTTCTTTTTTTGGAGACTCCCTTTTTTTTGATAAGTGCATCAGTAAATGGCAGAAAAAAGAAATAGCTTCCTTCCACTTAGCCAGCTCTGGAAAAACTGGTAGTCAGACAACAGAATGGTGATGTCACAACTAACACGAACTAAAGTAAAGTAACTTAAGCTTAGAACTGCGGTCTGATGCTGCCTTCACACAAGACGCGGAAGAAGCGTCAAGCACGAGTGATTTACATGTTAAGTTAATGCAAAGACGTGAATAGACATCCTGCAGCAAACAAGCACAGTTATTCTCTCTATAAAATCCATGTTAACCATTAGGCAATGTAGCTAGAGTCACCGGGCAGACAGAAGCCCTGCCCATCACGCGAATCCGCGTCTGTCTGAAGTGAATTTGCCGCGCGAATGAATCGGATTAGATGTGCGAATGAAGAAAGTAAACTCAAAATGTTCACGTGTCTATTTATGCACGAATAGCGCAATTTATCCACGCTTGCCGCATCTGGTGTGAACACAGCAGGAGAATGGTTTGTAATTGTGCCACATCTAGGCATGGGATGATAACCGTTTTTTAAGGTTTACAGCGGTATGGAAAAGTCAAGGTTTTAAAACTGCTAAAATTTTCTGTTATACCGTTCCTACAGTTTATTTAGGTTGTTTTTATGACTATTTTATTTTTTCAGGGCAACAGAACCTGACTGTTCTTAGAACCATTTAGGCATGTAGTGAATAAGAAGCTCAGGATAATTATATAAAAACATTAGCCCACATGGAATCTGCACATGCAGAAATTGTTCATAATTTTTGGTCCATTATTGAAAAATCTGATTATTATTGAAATCAGTGATAAATATTGCGAATACAGTTTCACAAGATAGTTTGAATACACTATTTGATGGTTTTCTGGGGAATCTATCAGTAGTCAGGTAGAGAAATTGAATAAATCACAATGCAAAAAATTGCTTTTCTTAATACCTTTGTCTCATTTATAGTCCAAGTATCTACAGTATATATATATATATATATATATATATATATATATATATATATATATATATATATATATATATATATAAAAATCATAGATCAAGTAAAAATATAGTTTTTTTTAAAAAAGCCAGATGAAATAAGGCTAAATTAGGAGTTTTTCCATAAAACAAGCTAAATTATCTGCCAATGGGCTAAGTTAAATAATCTTGTTTTCACTTTGAAATGTAGATATTTGGATTAAAAACAAAGACAAAATTTCAAATAATTCTATTAATTAATTCTAATAATTGTATAAATTCCATATAAATATAGTGTTCTGTAGCTCCTGGTCAACTATAATCCAGACTTAACATGGCATATCTGTGCTATGTGACTATTGTGAATGCACACATTGCAATATTGATGCTAAAACTATATGTTGTGCAGCCCTTGTTGATTTATTTATTTATTTATATAATAAAGTAGTAAATAGATGTTAGGTGTGTAGATAGTAGATGGATGTTATTGATAATATGATAAAACTCAAATGTACATCTCCAAAACTTGCCACAAAACTATGGTGAAGTTACTGGTACTACAACAAATCCATGGTAAACCCGCAGAACAGCCTTCTAAATGGATCATTCAAGGCACAGCGTTCCTTTAAGAAGAAAGTCCAAGATTTGATCAATTCTGATATTAACCAGAAACATAAAAAGTTTAATGGTTTTGCATTTAATGGTTGTCAGCTCATTTCTTTGCTGCTCCACAGGGAATACGCTTGTTCCGACTAAAATTATCTAACTAATTAAAAGTACAAATCACAATTGATGTGCTTTAAATTAAAATGTGACATCTGGGCTTGCATTTTAATTGCAAGCTTATCATCATTTGAATAAAATAAGGCATTTTGTAGCTGGATTGCCCTGTTTTAATGTTTTACATTCAGTTTTACTGTGAGATATTTGTCAACTTGCCATTGAACTGCTTAAATTTGTACCTAATTTGTTATTCAAAATATGCAATGCTTTCCCACGTGATATTACAAAGTGATAACACATTCATTGCTGTTCGTATGACCCCACAGGTGACTATTTAATCTTATTTGAAAGGATCCTTTCTATTAAATTAAACTGTTTATTACCTTCACAACTGTTTGCAATGTGATCTCTTACATGCTTTCCACCAGCATAGTGTTTTGTCTGGCCTAACTAAGGACTATCTAAGAGAAGTTTATGATAATGGCCATATTTCATATCTAACAGCACTACAGTATATAGTGACCTTGGTTCTAGGTAGCTTAAGTACACAAAAATAGCAGGAAAAAAGCATTTCTTAATCTGCTTAAGGACGTGTTCTTAATGATGTGTTGGGTATGTAAGGCCGCCAAACTTGCCTGTGCAGTGAAATAAAAGTAATAACCCATGCTAACAGGACACAAAGCTCTTGCTGCGGAGAACACTTTGAGGAGAATTTAAGGAGGTGTGTGCTTAATAAAGGTCTTAGTTTGTCATGCAAGACTGCTCTTCAATTAGCCTTTAACTTTTTTTTTTTAACACAAGGGGGAGAAAAGTGCGAGAAGAAAAAATGGGCAATTTCAATGTGCTTTTTCAGCTAGCTCACATCTGATGTAAAAAGCCTCCATTAACACACACCAGTCCACATGCATTTAAAGAAAACAACCTCTGTATTTGTTTTCATTTATGTCTGTTTTGCACCGGTACTCCTTAATTGCGTTCTGGTAATGCATTTATGCATAGAAATATTTCAATATGCTGCTGCATGTTGGCAAAAACAAATGAAGCAGCATACAATGTGTATGCATATTAATGTGTCTGTCCTTTTTATTTGAAAAATGAACATGCGCACACACTTCGACACAAAGCCTTGGTTTTAAGAGAGGGGTAAAATTATCAGAACGGCTTTAAAGGGATAGATCACGCAATACATATACACACATACATACATACATACATACATACATACATACATAATCTGCAGCCACTCACAATAAATAAATAAATAAATAAATAAATAAATAAATAAATAAATAAATAAATAAATAAATAAATAAAGATAAAATTAAATAAAATAATAATATTTCAAATAAGATAAATTAAATGTATTTATTGTCTTTAGTTTTAGCTGAATTGTCCCTTTAAACATTGTAAAACTTGTGAGACTGAGCTGAGAGTAGAATATTATGTCACAACTGTAGCAGGGTTGGGCAATAGTCCCAGCTGAGAAACGGGTTTTCTTTCAATCCAAAAGTGCAAATGTGAATTGGCCACAACAAAGAGGAAGTTCGATTGGAATTACTATTATAGCGTTACTGTTATAGTATACTTTACTTTGCCTATACATTGTTAAGCGTGACGTCATGCGAAGCGGCTTCCGGGTGCAAGCGCTCTGTATTGGGTGACACAACAAAATGGTAATAATACATGTTTACAAAGCATGTAATGTAAGCAATGTAATACTTTCGAAAATCACGATTGCAATATATATATATATATCCATGCCTAATATACGATGGCCAGAAAGTTGTACATTTTTTTTAATTGTTAAATTGTCCAGAGACTATAATGAACATCATGATTCGATATAAAATTCACTTTAATGTGTGCTATGACTAAAAAGTGGTTCAAAACCTTTCATCTTCCTATATTTTCTTAAAAATTTAATTTTTAGTTATATAAATTAATTTACATTCCAATCAAAAATGGAGTTCAACAATTTAAAGAACCAAAACAAGCCACCTGTAAATCTGAGCACAACCTAAAATGTATTCTAGTGCCTACAGTCTTTGGTCACAGTGCAAACAATCAAAGTTTAAACAAAACTTTTCTTGTTAAATATCTGTTAACGCCTGTTATCTGTTAACGTTAAAATTCTTTCTTTTAAAGCTGTGGTCTCCAAGGTTACTATAGAGGAAGAGAGATGCTCGAGTCATTGTTGGGTAAAAACCAGCAGAAAGATAAGATCTGGGGTCCAGTGGTGTGCGTGGAGGACTCTTGATCCATCTTTGTCCCCTGCTTTCAATGCCCTTTCAAAACACCACCGCTGGCTCTCCTCTTGGCACGCAAGAGCCTCAGGGGGTTTCAGAACGAAAATCAACAGGTTAACTTTACATTGAACATATTACCACTAAGAAAAGCCTGTCTGGGTTTCGCTCTCTCTTCAATTTCATTAAATCTGTAGAGAAATTGAAATAATTTCATATTACCGTAGTGCTGCACACCATGTAGATATAACTGGATACCGTTACAGTGTCTGCGAGATGTGTTGTAATAGCAAATCTCAGATGCCACATCACAGCTAAGGGAGGGGAGGAGAGGAAATTACGTCTGGCAAAAGGCATTTATGCTTTCCCTCGATTTCTAATCTGATTGTTCGGACCTGCTGAATAGACAGGTGTCATTTTAGTTTCTCTGTCAGGCTATTTAGATGAGTGTCAAATATTCACATTAATTGACCATCCAAGTAAATCTATGCAGATATAAACCTGCAATTGGACTTAATGGTGGGCTGCGATATGCTTTTGCTGCCATGGCAACTTGCTATAGTGGGTATTCAAATAGCACTTTAACCAGTCTCGTCCACTGTATCACACATCATAGTAAATGAGCAAGTTCTTTACACATATTATACCATTAAATGCATCAAAGGATCCTGTGACACTGAAGATTGGAGATGTGGGTGCTGAAAGTTCCATTTTGACATCACATGAATAAATTAAGCTTTAGACATGAAAGGCAAAGCAGCTATTTTAAAATTTAAAACTGTAAGACGTTTTAATTCAACTGTAACATTTGATTTAATGCTAACATTGGTCACTACAGCAGGAAAACCATCTTTAAATGACCGTTGTACATTTAAAACATCCTTTAAGGTCCCATGAAGTGCTTTAAAATGTGCACTTTTATTCGATGTTTGACGTAACCTCAACTGAAACGTAAAGAGAGGGTGGGATAAAGTGTAACGTGCCACTAGCATTTGGTTTTATCACCGCTCTGCCAGTGAGAGTGGTTGAGCTCAAGTGCATCAAATGAGAAGCGTCTTGAAGGGGGCGGGGCATGTCAGAAACTAGAGAGCATTTGATTGGTTATGATCATAGATATTTACATTAGATGCGGCCTGCGCTGTTATTGTCTATTGAAAAAAATGCATCAATAGAGCTGCCATTTTAGTACAGGGTTGCACTCCTTTAAAATGAATGTGGGGCCAAGTTACAGTGGAGAACTGACCATCTGGAGCCATATATAAACATATATACCTATGATCGGGAGTTTTCCCGGTGGTCAGTATGCAAATTTTTACAAAAATTTTACATCACTTTTCTATATCGATGGATAAGTGACCGCACGGGCATCGCCAACAAAGAGCACGTGTGTGCATGGAAATGTATTATCCTCCCTCCCTGTTAAATTTTATTTAATCCATGTCCTGAGCAATCTCATTTGTGAATGAATCTCCTTTATGAACAACTCATGTAAACCATCAATATCCCTACGTCTCAATGTGCATATCCACCTTTCTGATCTATATAACTTTTGTAATGTTTAATAATTTTGGGTGGACAGTATGCACATTGAAACGCAGGCATTGTTATGTTATCAGGCACCCTTATAAATTACTTCAAAAACTAGCCATTACTGTTATTTCACTTAGCCGACAATAATGCGTTTCTGGCACTACAGCGTTTTGTTGTAATATTTCATTTACATAATTTGCTGATTTTATTCAACAAAACTAGCATAATCCCAGAATTTAGTGCAAGTTGGTGCTACTTTGCCTCATGGTCAATAGAGTAAGTGACTGTATTGTTATCAATACAAAACCTCTTAACATACAAAACCGTAAAAAACTAAATCTTACCTATGAAATGTTCTGCCTTTATGCTTTGTTTTCTTTGTTTGCTCGTTACTACAACCGTTTGCAGCGCAAAAATCCAGCAACTTCAGATTGGCTTTAATTTTGACTAAGGGTGCTTTCACATCTGTGGTTCGGTTCATTTAGTCCAGAACCAAGGGCAACAAATGATCCATTGCAGCATTTTTCAGCCGTTTTTGGATCCTTTCACACCACACTGATTGCTTTGGTCCGAACCAGTTGAAAAGAACCAAAATGCAATCATGTGACAAAATCCACATCACTCATTGGCCAGATGTTTGTGAACGCATTTCCTAAAATGCTTTTCGATTGGTCAGAATTAACGTGCGGGAAAATGCCAATGAATTTCCTGCAAGTAAACAAAACGGCAGACACAAAATGTCGCTTTTTACTATGGAGGTGCTATGGAGGTGCTGGCTGATTGTATCCCTGGTCATAGTATACCATATAATTTGTTTACAACACTTTAGACAAACTATACATTGAGTATGAAGCGCGGCTGCGGCTGGAAAACAATGTTTTAATGCATTGCAAACGGTGAAGGCGCATCGCAAGTCACTTTAGGAGGAGGCGTGAATTAATTTAGGTAAAATGCGACATGGTCAACTTCTGTAAATATTACCAACGATCCATCAGGTAATGTTTTTCATCATCTCTCTCTCTCTCTCTCTCTCTCTCTCTCTCTCTCTCTCTCTCTCTCTCTCTCTCTCTCTCTCCCTCCCTCCCTCTCTAAAATTGTTAATTTGTGAATTAGTGGTTAAGCACTGTCAACAAATATTTTTTTCCTGACACCCCATAAGATGGGACAGTACATTGGACTACAGCAGCTGGATTAGTCCAAAAAGGTGCAGTACTTTTTGCGGTTGGGTCTGTTTTAGTTCGAATTGTGTTCTTTCCACAAACTAACCGCTCCAGGGTTTGTTTGAAAGCGTACCGAGGCCACCTCTTCAAGGAGGTCTCGGTATGCTTTTTTGGTCCGCTTTTGGTGCGCATTGCTACATTCACATCTGCTCAAACGAACCACACCAAGGAGGGAAAACAATCTCTAGTGCGATTTAACAGAACTAAATAAGGCATGTGTAAAAACACCAAGTGCGGTTGAATGACTTTTTCCTGAGAGCACTGTACAAATGTGGCGGCAGTATTGACATATTCTCAGGGTCTGTATACAAAATCTAGTGTATATATCTACGGGTTATGATTTGATGAGAAACTGTAGTACGGCTTGATATGAATAAAATCGTTGATCCATTTAGGTGGAAGTGACAACCTCCAAGGTTTACATGTTGATATCAGTTGTACATCTTCTAAACGCGAATTTGTCACTGTTTTGGAGCACACTAGCTTATAGATATCCTAAAAACAAACAATACTGACACTAACATCTAAAAATAAGATGTTTATCTTTATTTTAATTTCATGGGACCTTTAATTTAAGTTGTTTAACAAGCACTAAGATCAGTACTCTGTGCTCAGGCCTTGGCGTGACATGAGCGGCTGCCAAAAGATTGTCTACATTAACAGGAAACAAATGAAAGGAAGTGATAAAAGCCCATGTTAGACACTCAGCCAAACAAACATGGGATACCCTACAAAACAAGGCGACCGGACAACATTCTAAAAAGATTTGAACAAATAAAGGGTGTGAAAACAACTCGTATTGATTCATTGTGGAATTTGAGGAGTGGCTGAGTATAACCTGCAAAGTCTAAAGGGTGAGATAAGAGGTTGAAATCGTCTTTTGTCTTTATCCATGATTTACGGTATTCTCAAGAGACCACACCATCCATAAATAGCACACAAAACTGACTGCTGAACCTGTAACTCTTGAATGGACTGAAATAAGATTGCGTTTAGCAGTCTGTAATGCAAACAGGAGAGGCTGGATTTCAAAAATATATAATAGCAGACTATTGATGATTCATTTTGTCTCACAAGCCAAGTATGCAACAAGAGCTAACAGCAAGGCAAGTGCCAAGCCAATACGCCTCTACTGTCAATTTCAATGTTCTTAACTCTTTATACAAATGTACGGTCTCATTTAAACTCACACGCCTCATACGAAACCTATTTGCGCCATGTGAAAAGATTGTAAAACCGTGTCAAAAGGTCTTCGCAGAAGCACCTTTACAAGAAATGCCACTTTGCTTTTTTCCACCCACTCCTCCATTTAAGGGTGAAAGAGAAAACATAATTATACCCCTTCAATAAAATGAGTCATTTCTTGTGTGGGGAACTCAGTACAGCTGTCCCTTCATTACTAAATGGAACAGAGTGATGATCTAAAATGTAATTAAGGACACGGTGTGGAGCAAATTTCAATGCTGGAATAATCCAACAGAGTCCATATGCTATAGAGGAGATGACAGTGTTTGCTTAGCATGATCACACTGTTGATAAGGACAACATAACCTAATCTAACCTTGCGCCATTGGAGGTGAAATAAGACAACCTTAATGGGGTGACAAACTCATTTGTGATAAAATATCACGAAGGTCATTGGGGAAAGACAGTACATCCATTTTGTAATCTGGACTGTTTATTCAGTGTTTATATTGAGTTATTATGCTTTACTTTTCAATAGATAAGCTGTGTCACCTTCAGTGCCACCTAAGTATTTTAAAACCAGGAGGTTTGACGGGAAACAATATTCCTGGGCCATGGAGCCAAACACGGCTGCATTGCATTGAGCGTGGAATTATCTTGTCATCACAAGTGTCGCTTCAAGTGATGTAATTACTCAAATCATACTGTACATATGTAACAGTTGGTGTGGCTTTGGACCACATCAGCACATTTTTTAAATACTTTAGATGCTTAACTGAATCAACATAGTTTAGGTGTTTAACAATCGTTACACGGAATTAAACGTGAAAATTTGTGGTTCTTTTGGCATTTATACATCATCAGTCATGTGATAGGAATAAAAAAGAAGAAGAAGAGAGATCCGAAAATGATACCGAGTCTCATGGTTAGCATGCAAAATAATAATAATAAAATAATTTTGTATAATTTTTGTTAGTTTTTAAGACATCTATAAGCAAGTGTGCTCCAAAACCGGTTAAATAGATCAACCGTTTTATTAAGGCTGGGCGATAAATCAATTTTATTGATAAACTCGAGTGTGAAGTTCACATCGATTTGTTTGAATGAAAATCGGTTTTCACCCCACCACATGACACTCATTATAGACCATTTTGAGGGATGTAAACAAAAATTATGGTTCCAAAGTATTTCCTGTTTTATATTTTTACTTTCTAGAGCGCCCGAGAATCCAAAAAGAGGCACTTATTGATAATGTTATGATAGCTGTTTAAACATTAAGTTATGATTGAATAGCCTCTTGTTACAGTTATGAAATAGTTTGATAACAAGCAGGAAATGTTCATGGGCCAAGGACATTACCACATTGGAATGGTCAATAGTATCAGTTTTGTAACACTATATAACAATAATTAATAAATTTACTGTGACAGTTGGGTTTAGGGTTGGGGTAGGGATAGATGTTAATAAAATACAATACATGGGAAATTTTGCACACTAAAATGAAATGCAAAAAACAACACGGGCACACAAACATACCCCCCAAAAAATCCAGGTTAATTCAGGGCTGGCAGTTACACATTCACCGTGAGCAATGTGCATTTGAAACTGCAAGCCACACCTTGTATTTCTCGCGGTGAGTAGTAATGGAGAAGACAATTAATGGAAAAAACGCAGATACGAAAGGAATTGTTACCCATAGATATATACAATTTAAATATCTATGACTGTTACTAATTTGACGTTGGAATCCAACGTTGCCGCTTCCGAATAAATGATGTGACCCAGCCGTAAACTCGAACAAAACTCGCTCAGTGAACTAGACTAATCTACCAGATGCCGCGGCCTGACGCAAATAACAGCAATAAAATGCAACCCGCTAGCCTAAAGCCGCCTTTCCACTACACACGACATTTTTAAACGAGTGTCCAAATACGCCCTCTTGTGGCAGTCGCACCGAATTTTCAGTGTTGTTGTGCACCATGGGAGAGAAGCTGATTCTTGTAGTGTGTGAAATAAAGTGCAAATAGAGCCTTTATTCTCTGTGCGTTCACCATGGTTGAATGAATGAATATTAGAAACTCAGACCGCTAAAAATTGAGAGAGAATGTGGAGACAACATAAAAAAAAATTATATTTTAATATTTTATTACTCATTTTTTAATGGAAATGTTTTTGTTTTTTTTATAGACTTTTTTTCTGATTCAAAAAATAACGAAAAAAAAAAGTATTTCTCATCTCGCGTGCAAGGACCTGCTTGGACAACACTGGAATACATCACATCCGGTCGGCCGGTCGCATACGGTCTAGTCACAGGAGTTCAAATATTTCAATGCACCGCAGCTCAAATCGGAGCCAAATTTTCACATATGGAGTTGATTGGAACTTCACACAGCTCCCGGACTACTCTCCGTTGGAAATGATAGACTTTCGGTCTGTCACTTGTCACTATAACACTAAATAAAAATGATTAAACCTCTAAATGAATGTCCATTAAAAAAAAAAACATCTTGAAAAAGGTCACCTTTTTAACAATCAATATGAGTTTACTTTCAATGTTGTTTAATTTCACTGTAACTGTATAAAATTGGTGCAATTTATATTATTGTTATAAAGTCTTGTATGCAATAATTATTAGAGCTTGTAAACTTTGATCTTTAAATTACAACTTTGTTCTTTAGCATTTTTATATCCTATAATTATAATTATGATAAGGTTATACATGTTAATAACCTTAAACCACTCCCACTGGTGAAGTGGTGATAAAACACAACACTATTGCCTGTTTTTAAAAAAGAGGAGGAGCTACACTGTGTCCCACCATCTCTTCCTGCTTCTTGGAGACGTTAAACATTGAATAATATGCACATTTCAAAGCATTTCACAGGACCTTTAAATAGTTTTAAAAACAGTAGATGCCTTGTTAACCTGTTCAACTGAAGTGGTGGAGAGGTTTATTTTAGATAGATGAAGTGAGTGAGCTATCTTTGTGTCACCAGAAATACCTAGTTTCTGTGCAGAGTTTGCATGTTCTCCCCGTGATCGTGTTTCCTCCGAGTGCTCTGGTTTCCCCCACAGTACAAATACATGCTCTATAGGTGAATTGGGTAAACTAAATTGTCCGTAGTGTGTGAATGGGTGCGTATGGGTGTTTCCCAGTACTGGGCTGTGGTGACTCTGAAATAGAGACTAAGCCGAAGAAAAATAAATGAATGTAATCTGACTAGTAAACATTGCGGTCATCAAACGCTGCTGGGGCGTTCATATATCCTGTGCGTATTGTCAGAGTACACGTCTTGTTCCAGTTGGCCTGTTTTCACCAAGATTTTACACTCGTAAGATTTACACAAAAACAAGGAAACAATGGTGTTTGAGGCTCACAGTACATCATTTCCATCTACTGATATAATCCAGAATTTCATTCTATGGCACATTTAAATAGATGGATTTTGCTTTTGAAAAAGTAAGTGATATGAGAGAATACCCAAGTATCACAATCAAACACATCAATAAAAACAATTTCTGATTGTATCTAAAGCAATAAATATTATGGATTAAACTCAAATTTTACTGCCCACATATGTGTTATGTTGTAAATTAACAATTCAGTAACTATCATAAAGTAAGTCGTCAGAAGTTCCCAAACTTTTCAGCTCGCAACCCCAAAATAACAATGCCAGTGACTTGTGACCCCCAATACCTCTCTGAGGTGGTTATAAATATACAAACATGCAAACACCAATAGGCCCAAATCTATTTGTTTAATCTTGGAGAACGCCATTAGGAGACCCCGATATTCAGTTGTGGCCTGTATTTATTTTTAATGTACTTGAGTGCCGTAAAGGTGTCAGAAATTTTAACCTGGTGTCATAAAATCAATCTCCTGCATGTGACGTCATTGCTGCGTCTTTAATACAATGTAATCTCCCCAGGGGATGTAATCTAACGGAAAAAAAATGAATGCTGATGGCTTTTTATTTGCATGTTGTTGTTTTTTAATGTAACTATTGACTACTGTTTTGTCCTCTGTTGATTATGGATAAAATATGCTAACTATAATAGTTTAATAAAAGGAATTTGATTTTTGGAAATCACCAAGCCACCCCTCCTCATTGTCCTGCGACGCCCACTTTGGGAACCACTGCAATAAGTAAATAAGTCAAAAACATTAAATTAATTAGTTAAACAAATAACCAAAAGAAAACTTTGAACATGTCATACCTACAGCTTAATCCAAAATATTCTGCTAAAATGTAGTGAATTTGAAGGTCAGCTATGAAAACTAAGACTAGAGAACATTCCAAAATGTCGGAAATAAGATAAAAAGAAAGCCTAAATTAGAAAAAGGGGTTCAATTACATCGAAACTGAAACATCAAATTGCCAAAGCACAGCCTAGAAAAACATGTCCTGCAAGACACTGGATGTGAAACAGCAAAGCAATGAACACAGAGCTCAGAAGAAAAGAACTGAATAAAATGAGCCATCTCAAAAGCTCTGCAGAGCACTGACACATATCTGAGGGTGGCACAAAAGCAGCCATTGCTCTCAAGAAACCATGCAAAATACGTCTGGAGTTTACCACAATGACAATGTGACCCAGCTCTGACAAAAGTAGGGGAAAAAAAATGCTGTCAGATGACAGTTTTTTTTCCAAAGCACTTCCCACAAACATAACACCATGCCCACAGTGAAGCATGATAGAGTCATGCTGTGGGGATCCTTCTCAGCTAAATATTTAACATTTAGTTACCATTTAGTTACCTGCATAGATCACAAGTTGTGTGGTGTGTGGTGCAGATGTTCACTACTTCTTACCCTCAATAGGTGAGGTCTTAAGCCTGCGGCAGATCCCTTGCACATCTCCATAGCATTCTGCAATCTTGCTGACAGCCTCGCCACTGCGGAGCTCCATCAGCTCACGGAGCTGCATCATTGTACAACCAAAGTCCCCTTCATGGTCAACCTCGGCGACAGAGTTCCCCGGCGGATGGTCTGCACTGTTGTTAGCCATTCTGGTTTAAACGTAAGACTTGGGGATGAAGGAATGTAGACTCAAGACGCACCACAGAGAAACTGAAAGAGAGCAAGAAGCAGACAGACGTTCAATTAGTTTGAGGGGAAAACAAAATGGCCTAATTTCGAAGTTGGAACATTTTGAGACAGAACAGACAGGAGATGTTGACACCATCGAAATGACTCGAAACACTTGGGCTTGTGAATGAAGCATCATTGTTGTGATAAAACAATCGGAATCACAGAAATGTTATGAGCTACAGCATTGACTTTGTGATTTTTATTTTTTAACACAGCAGTTCATCTGAACACTTGCAATTTACAGATGTTACTCACCGAATTTGCACATCTAATGGGAATCACCATCTCAGACCCAGATTCAATTTCTGTCCATCGCAGTCATACATAAATAATTAACCCCGCAGGAATATATAGTTTGGGAGCAAATTAAAGTGTTTACTGTTTTTCTGCCAGTCTCCAAGCCCACAGATGGGGGTAGGAGGGAAACGCAGAGAGTAAGAAAGAGAAATAAAGGGCAGTACTGGGTTCAAAACAAGCCAGTGGTAGAAAAAAAAAACCCGCCCATAAGAGATAAGGAGGTCTGTGTTAATGGGAGATAGTGGAGCTTCCAACTCCGTCGGGTTTTCTTATGCACGTGGAATATGAAAAAAAATGGAGGTCACTCTTTGATGTGTGCTTGCAATGATCCGAGATGAAATTTTGGACTGGGATTCATCTACCAGTGCTACGGCCAATTTCCCCACTATCACACTTGTACAGTCAGCGATGGCAGCCATAAAAAGCTAAGAGCTGGATGCTGGAAAGCCCTGAGGAGGATTTTAACCCAGATTGGATTACTGTCCACCCTTCCTTCAGAGCCGGTCAGGCTCCAGCTTCACTGTACATCACATTGACCTGTTAACCTCTAAACGAGGAGACATCAGTCCAGTAGATCATTCTGATCAAAGTGACCTGATTTTTGCATTTAAATATGTGTGTGCTGTTGAACTGCTGAGGTCAATGATTCTTGACTCTTTTGCCATTATTTTAGCCCTACTAAAGTTCTCATTATAGCTTACCCGAGTACCTAAAGTGAGCTCTGATTTTAAAAACGCATTTCCATTGTTCTGTTTTATGCACAAGTGTGTGTTTGAGTGAACCACATCAGTCAGGACACAGAACAGCTTATTGAGTTTAGTTCTAACATTAGTACTAATGTAACGGATGTCTGTAAATGTCGAAATGTGTAAATGCCACAAGAACAAGCTCTACAGTGTTTCCAAACAAATGTCATACATTGCCCAAGGCATTGAGAGAGGCCATTACCGAGCCTTCAGATTAGCAGAGCACATAAAATGTTTGAGTGCTTCTGTAGAGGAAAAAAAAACTAAATCTATAAAGCAATGTCACATGCTACGCTAAAGAGGACACACCCTTCTCTGGCAGTCGGAATGAACCTATGAGCTAGAGCTGTTTTTCTTTTAGGGAAAAAGCATGTGCAGCACTCCACCACTACAACAGGTAGATTGCTTAGAGGGTTTATGAAACAGTATGTAGTGGTGGAGAGTCTTTCTCCACCTCTAAAATAGCACCAATAATACTTCTAAGTGCAGATAGGTTCTTGCCTTCACATCTTCTTGCACAGTTCTGAAGACTGAAAACTTCTCTAGTCTGAGAATAAGATGAACTATCTGAACTGAATGTACAGACTGAAGATAACTATTAGAGCATTTATAATCCTGCTATGCAGGTTTGTTTTCTTCTTACTCCATTTCTGAACTCACTTAACAAGCCATGATGCAAGTGCCCCATCAGCCAATCATATCAGTTGCCATGAACTCTCATGACTTGCTAATTTTTGCATACTGCACTGAAAATTCTTCTATTTGTGCATTTATTACTTCTGCATCTGCAGTATTCTTCTATTCCATCAAGTGACTAAAATGTGTCACAGTTTTCAAAAGCCTCCATTTTCACAGTCCACAATGCAACACAAAGAGGCAATTTTTCAAATGTATCCACTTTTGACAGCGTAATCAAAAAGATACGTTTTCATTTCATAAAAACGCTGTCTCAGTGTGGACAGAAGGCCTCAGTTTCAAGGCACTTCAGAGAAGGTGTAAAGGAATAATTCAAAATGAAAATGTCCTTATTATAATATTTATTCATTCTCTGGCTATCAAAAATTCAAGTTTCTTTTTTCCTTCAGCGCAATATTATATACACTTACCGGCCACTTTATTAGGTACACCTTACTAGTACCGGCATGGATCTTCTATTGCAGTGTTTCCCAACCCTGTTCCTGGAGGCATACCAACAGTACATATTTTGGATGTCTCCCTTTTCTGACCCATTAACTTCAGGTGTTTGAGTCTCTTCTGATGTTATGATAAGTTGATTCAGGTGTGCTTGATTAGGGAGAGGTTGAAAATGTGTACTGTTGTTGTGCCTTCAGGAACAGGGTTGGGAAACACTGTTCTATTGTCTTCAGAACTGCCTGGATCCTTCGTGTCAGATTCAACAAGGTACTGGAAATATTCCTCAGAGATTTTGCTCCATATTGACATGATAGCATCACGCAGTTGCTGCAGATTTGCCGGCTACACCTCCATGAAACGAATCTCCTGTTCCACCACATCCAAAAGGTGCTCTATTGGATTGAGTTCTAGTGACTGTGGAGGCCATTTGAGTACAGTGAATTCATTGTCATGTTCAAGAAACCAGTCTGAGATGATTCCCGCTTTTTGACATGGCTTGTTAATCTGCTGGAAGTAGCCATCAGAAGATGGGTACACTGTGGTCATAAAGGGATGGATATGGTCAGCAACAATACTCAGGTGGGCTGTGGTGTTGAGACGATGCTCAATTGGTACTAATGAGCCCAAAGTGTGCCAAGAATTGTAGCCTCAGTTTCCTGTTCTTAGCTGACAGGAGTGACACCCGGTGTGGCCTTTTGCTGCTGTAGCACATCTCCCTCAGGGTTTGATGTGTTGTGCATTCAGAGATGGTTTTCTGCATACCTCGGTTGTAACGAGTGGTGATTTGAGTTACTGTTGCCTTTCTATCAGCTCGAATCAGTCTGGCCATTCTCCTCTGACCTCAACAACGCATTTGCGCCCACAAAACTGTCGCTCACTGGATATTTTCTCTTTTTTGGACCATTCCCTAGACCGTATCTAGACCCTAGAGATGGTTGTGCATGAAAATCCCAGTAGATCAGCAGTTTCTGAAATATTCAGACCAGCCCGTCTGGCACCAACAAACAAGCCATGTTCAATGTCACTTAAATCACCTTTCTTCCCCATTCTGATGCTCGGTTTGAACTCCAGCAGATCGCCTTGACCATGTCTACATGCCTAAATGCATTAAGTTGCTGCCATGTGATTGGCTGATTAGAAATTTGCATTAACAAGCAGTTGGACAGGTGTACATAATAAAGTGGCCAATTATGTTTGCAGCAGTTTGTTTTTTGTTTTTTTGTTTTTTGCTCACATGCAAGTTTGTGCATGGAATACATTATTGACAACCAGGAAGCACAGAACTACTTACCAAGGCTGTAAATTAAAGGCAATATTGTTAATAATGCTTAGATTCTCACACTGAGATACTCCACTTAAAGCAAAACTTAATGATTCCATATGTCATCAAGAGCCAGGGGTATTCATTTAGTTTGCAAGCTCATTTTTTTATTCAAGATTTCCCGAAGTGAAATGAAACATGCAGCACTTTTTTAATGGTTTGATGCAATCTGCACTGAAACATGAATAAATACAGCCCCTTATCTTTTTTAAATAGCGAATTGCATGTTGTTTGTATATCACCACTTGGCCAGATATGCGTACAAGCTTATAACTCAGACTTTCTCCTGCTCGTTTATAAAAATAGGACAACTCTCCTCGACAAAATGCATTATTTGAAGAGTCATTTGTTCCATAGCATAAAAACTTTGGATAAGTTACACACACTAAAGTTTAACAGAGTTTAAAAACCTGCTACCTGGTTTTTCGCACTGCATTACCCAGAGTAAAACATGCTTTTAAATGATTCTACAGATGCAAGTTGAATAAAAGAAACAATATGCCCATCTCAAGCAAACAATACGCAAGATACTCCAGAAAAAAACAACAACCAAGGCAAATGTTTTCACACTTGTAAATGCCTTTGTTCTATTGTTTCTCTAGACTTAAAGAATCAGTGGATCAAGGATATTACAAGGTCTCTTTCACACTTATGTAGGCAAGCATACTTCAGTTCATGCACTGAATAACACTACCCAGGGTGAAGCATAAAGCTGTCAAATTGCAATTTTCGGAAGCTGAAACTCAAGCAATCAGTGTAGTCCAGCAGCAGAGTGCCAAAAACACATGCCAATGCAAATCACGCCACCCTTATCGCTTCTGTAACATTGTTAAAATTCTCATGCCACTTTTTTATGCTAAGGGAATCACCCGTTTTTTGTTTGTTTGTTTTATGGAAAGAAACATAGGGCTATCCAACAATATTGTACTTTACAAGTGGCTGGTTCAACATTCCATGAAAAATACTACAAGATAACTACTACCCATTTTCCAAGGTCATGCTGCTAAAGCAATCTGACAACAGGCCTGACAGGTGGACTTACTTTCACCTAAGAATAGTGCAGGTTATCACACGGTCTCTGGTGTGCATTAAGCAAATCGTCTTAAATGCTTTCCTGCATTGCATTTAGAGGATGAGCTCATCCCAAAGAGCCATTTTCATGCATCAAAATGAAATGGCTGTAGGCTGGTGTAACAAGTGGCATATAAAACCAGTATTTTTCGCTCTGGGTGTAGATTTGGTGAATGTGCAACCAAACAGGTCCAAAGGTTGTTGGCCATCACAACATGATTGACAGTTTAATACATGTGAGGGGGGGAAAAATGTCTACTTGAGGCCAGTCCATGTCTTCTCAAATTTGATTTTAAGCCAGGGGGAAAACCAGATTTGGGGAGGATGATCTTTAATAGAACTATCTTTCATTTGAAATAATCATTTACTAAAATTACACTTGTTTGAATATGTTTAACAGTGTTCTTTTTTACACTTGTTCAATTCTCTTGGTTTGTGTGGTTCAGAGAGATACATTTAGGCTAATACGTTTTAGTTTTAAAATAGCGTTTTGAACAAAAACGATGCACATCCAGACAGGCGTTTACCTAGCGTTTCTGAAAGATCTTTGCCCACACTATACCGCTGAAAATTCACATCATGTGACCACACGCACGCACGCACACACGCACGCACGCACGCACGCACGCACACACACAGGCATGCCCTGTAGCTTTTGTGGACGCCTGAGCCCAGGCAGCACACCTACCCAGGTGAGAGCAGCGCATGTCAGACAGTTCATCAAGGATATATCACTGATTTTATCTCACTATAGAAACGTGATATTTAATTAATCTGGTCTCTATCTAATGACTCTGTGGTCTTTTGAATCTACTACTTGCTCTCAGGTAACGTGTTTTGAGCACAAAGATAAGTTAATATAATAATTTATGTAACCATGTACACTGATTCTGCACATTTGACTGATTGCTTGCCTTTATTTCCTATATTGTATAAACTTTATTGTACATTATACTTTTATAATGGTCATTATTGATTATTAAAACTGATATTCAGCAAAAGAGACAGGGTATGTTTCGTATTTTCAATCAAAACGAAAGGAGGCAGTTATGTTACAGAGGCTCTGTTTTGTTATTAATATGCATACAGTGAAGATGACAGTCATATAAATATGTAGCTACACGATGCTTCAACATTTTTAGAGTCTGTTAAGTTGTTCAAAATGAAAATAGGCAGTTCCTTATATGTTCTCATTTAATTTTTAAGAAACAACGTAGCCAAGGTGATGTAAATTACGTTATAAAGTAGCCTACAGTGTTCCCTTTGAAGATTTACCGGAAGTGTTCTCAGTGGTTTGTTTTCCATATCAAACTTGCAAAGTCTGAAGTTACAAGGAAAGGATGCAACACTGAACTTTGTGTACTTGATATTGAGAAAAAGCCCCAATCAGGTATCGCGACTGTCTGCAACCATGTCTCCGTTTTCCTCCATCCACACTGACATGGAGCAGCAGCGTTTTAAAACCAAAACGGCCTCTTCAGCATTTTCAAAGCGCTCCTTTTACGGGAATTCACAACTCTAAGGTAGTGTGGATGTAAGGCGTAATCATAGCAAAACTTATGCGTTTTCAAACTAAAACGTTTTAGTATAAACATGGCCTTAGTCCTGGTTAATTTGGTGTTCACACTGTCATTTTCAGGTAGAATCTAAACACATACACAAAAAATTACATTACTATTATTATTACATTGCATATATATCAGCTGAGCTAATGGTTGTATCAGCTGAGTTTCATTACACACAAAATAACAATCTGCTGCAAGTACCTCCAAGTTTTCCTACACTTGCATGAAATTGTATAAGACAACACCAAACAGACAAAAAAAAAAAACAAGTATGACTGATTACACCATCTTAAAGTGTTCATCTTGTGACATCATGTCCTGTTTATGGTTTGTGTCAATGTTTTGATCCCTTGTGTACTCGTATTTCACTCGAACTGCATCGGAGTTCATTTGGAAGCAAACTGAGACCCATCTTTTTTTTCCACATACACCAGCGTTCAGATGGCACACTTATTCAACACTTATTTGTTTGTGCAAACACATCCTCAAAGACTTTCAATTTGCAGGACTAACTGAGGACTTTTATGCCCAAGCAAATACAAAGCATGTCTAACCCACCAGTCTTACCGCACCCAACCCAGTCTGAACTGGGATCAAACCGGCGATTCTTTGCATGGGAGTCGGTTGCTCTAACAAGAAGGCTAAAGACCATGGCCTCTAGCTTCTGTCGCTAGAGCACGTTTTGAGGTCAGAGGAGTGAGGTTTACCTGCGTAGCGCTTCGCTAGCTGGCCTCTGTTACACATGCATTTCAATCAATCCATTTAATTCAACACTCATCCCAAGTCTGTTGATTTTTTAATATATCGCAAGAAATCAGTGCTGTTGATTACCTCTCTACTCACAATTTAATAATTCCTACACGACCTTCTCATTTTTGTCAACATGCCTTGGTGCAAACTGCACGTTAAAATATGCTGGAAAGCCTACAAAGAAAGCCTGACTTCAAAAACAGCATGAGGAGGAGATGGGTGATCTCACTTCCTACAAATGGCTCTTTATGCACACTTCACCATGACAGCAGTCTCCATGACCTCATATAAAAATGCAAACATCTGATCGCAAAGCGGGTGACTGGTGTTCTGGTAGGATGACACAAAATGGCCTAGGGGACTACTTGCTGTGATTCACATTTACTATAAAAAGTTACAGTCTATAAGTAGACTATAGAGCACAAAATGGATTTAAAAGCTCATCTGAGTAAAGATGCTCTCCATAAATTATTTTCAACTCAGTAGCAGTCACCAGACGCAAGTGTAAGTAAAAAGAGAGGTCGGCATCTGCTTAAAATCTCAGCGGTGGTGGAAGTGCGTAACTGTGTAAATCGAGAAGAGGGTGCACTAAATAGTTCACACTCCGCATCCCAATGTGAGAGTAAGGAGGATGGAAAGACTGAGAGGATTAAAGCATCTGAGCTCAGGGTGAACGTGTGGATCGAGCTTGAGAGGATGGAGGGTGGGGAGACGTTGCGGCTGAGATGGAGGGGGGGGGGGGGGGGTCGAGACACTGGGGGACTGCAAAAGTGGGTGGAGACATCCGGGTAAGAGGAAGATGCCAATGTAAGAGGGTGAAAGGAAATAAGAGTGAGGCATTGCTGTGAGATTGAAGCGTATGAGAAGTCACTGGTAGCGAGCAGATGTAAATCATGGCCACATCTGTTTCCTCTGCCGTCCTGGAGCAGTGGTGCCAGTGCAGGCCTTTAGGCCCCATATCCGCCTCCACTCCACTAGGGCTTTGAAACTCCTATGCAACCTCTTCCTCTCTTCAATCTCTTTCTTTTTTCTCCATCCACCCTCTCAATCTGTCAGGTTCTTTTTTTTTATAGGAGTGACTCATCAGTCTACACTGTATCTCAAAAGTTTCAGAGTAAAACATGAGTTAATGCACATCTAAAAGAAGAGAAAACATCTCAGTTCCCTACAGATGCTGTCGGAGTCTCAAAATGACAACAATGCACTTCTTCTGTGTTGAAATGTCTGTCAAGCGCAGTCTGTCAGCCATTACCAAAAACCCAATAAAGCTTTATCGTTTTAGACTGAGTGTGGTAGTTTTTATCTGCCTTTAATCAGGAAGTGAATCAAATTAGGCAGCTGCGTAATTCACCTATCAAGAGTATGTGGCAGAAAGAGGACGGAAGCCTTAACTTTTTTTTTTTAAATTTTAACTAAATATGGCTACAGAGAGATGCAACGAAGCAAAGTAGGCCAGTCAAAGCTATCAAAGCCGGAGGGGCGAATCAAACAGTCTGATGCACTCCCAATAATTAAAGGCGGAGAACCGGATGGAGGGAGCTATTAAATTACCCTTGAAAGGCTGAAGTTCAATTCAGGTGAGGTGGACGGGAAGTGATTTACAGGAAGTATGCTAAAATAGGACGATTTATTTTTGAGCATCGGCTTGGTTTGTAATACATGAAAACATCCATTTGGATCAGGGAAATGACTTGGAGGGCTCCGAGACAACCAGCAGCTCCCTGGGGAGGGTGAGACAAATGGTGCGCAGATAAACAAACCATGCCAGGAACTCGTGAACTCTGATTTTGTAATGGTGGAAAAGCAACAGATGCCCGGCGTAGAGTATACAGTTAGTCATTTTTATCCCTCCAAAGGGAGTTCTGACCAGTCAATAGCACATAAATGGCAAAAGTCGTCCCTCTTCCCCTTTCCAACTAGGGTTGTACAACGCTGGACAGACAGGTCATCCGTCTTTGCGTCCCTCGGCTCCAACATTTCAGCTTTTCATTTATCAGCCGCATCTGGATCCCTGGCAGGGAGAGCAAGAACCAAATAAGCTGTGGCTGAAACGGATGACAAAGAGGGTTGATCGGAAAAAAAAGATGATAGTGGATGTACATCAAAGTAGACAAGGACTGTCTTTTTTCTTTTTTTTTTAAGAAGAAATGGCTGCAAAAGATGGACGTTAAGACATTTTGACTGGGAGGTGTAGACAGCAGGATGTGAGATGGAACGGAAGGCATGCTGAAGAGACAGATGGGGCATAAAGAAAGGGAAAGGAAAAGAAAAGGAGAGAAAATGAATGTGCTTGGTTGTGTGTGTGTGTGTGTGTGTGTGTGTGTGTGTTTTTGTAACAGGGGGCGTGTAATTGGATGCGGCCAGGAGCGAAACAGTCTGTCTGTGTGTTGAGGCGTCGGCCTGTGCCCACCCTCCCTCTGACTGCAGCCACACCTGCCTTGCATACTAAAGCGGCAGAATGCGGAGTCCTGGACCCAGCTGCTCACTCTGCACCAATCCAGCCGTCTCACACTCACTTGCTGCACACACAAAACCTTTAACCAAAACGAAGTAACCCACCACCACAAAGTTGCGACACACCACTGAATTAATAAGGTATTGTATAGCTTTTGCTAAGGTATGTGTCCCATAATTGAAGGGTACAGTATACCAAACAACCTTTTACTGCAACTGTGTAAAGGCACAATGTACAGCGATCTGCTTTTGCATATTGCTTTTAAATAATAATAAAAATATTACAACATCATTAAATGAGTACAACCACATTCCCTGTAAAACTACAGCATGGGCTTTAATGTATTATAATGTAATTAAATACAGTAAATTCCCAGTGATGGGTTGCAGCTGGAAGGGTATACGCTGTGTAAAACATATGCTGGATAAGTTGGCGGTTCATTCCGCTGTGGCGACCCCAGATTAATAAAGGGACGAAAAGAAAATGAATGAATGAATAAATACAGAAAACAGGACGCACCATTACAAGCAAAAACGACCTGCCTGAAAAAAAGATATTTTCAATTATGATTTGGGATGTCCAGATCCAATCACGTGATCGGAACCGGATGTTACCTCCCGATCAGGACTCGACTATATATGTGTGCGTGTGTAATAAATATATTATTTATTGTCATTATTTTTTTAACGCATTTCTTTCTTGACTTCACACAGAAACAGCAATGCATACAATGCCGATAAAGTAGAAGAGTGAAGCAGCTTGAAGCGGAAAGCACGAGTATGTCTGTGGTCTGAAGGTATTATAAAGTTGATGATGACAACATTGCCATTGCAAACTGTCAGATATGTAAACTTAAGATTGCCTGCTGGGTATTTCAAGTTGAGGTGCTATTTGTTTTTATATTTACTGTTGCACTAAAGTCTAAAAGCGAAAAATGTATGTTATTTGTTACTTGATTGTTCAAGCTACCTCACAGAAGTGCTCTCTTTGTTAACGGAGTTGTTGAATGTTAAAATAAGGTGAATAAAAACAAAAAATAAGGAACATCCTGCTTCTTCGCTCTTCTTTACTCTTTTTTAATGTATTTTAAGTATCAGATCGGGTTTCGGTATCGGTAGATACTCGAAATCAAATGACTCTGACTTAAGGGCAAAAAAACCTGATCAAGATATCCACAATTATAATCAGGTTTCAGAATTACTTTAATTATAAAGCTTCGGTGCTTCAAATAAGAGGTTTATTTAAAGGGATCTTTCACCCAAAAAAGGAAATCACATTTAAAAAAAACCTTTACGATTTTCTTTTCTTCTGTTGAACTCAAAATGAGACATTCTGAAGAATGCTGGTTGCTGATATACATTAAACGGGGGACAAAATTACTATGGAAGTCAATGGGCCCCAGCAACCACCATTTTTAAAAATATCTTCTTTTGTTTTCAACAGAAGAAAGAAACTCAAACAGGTTTTGAACTAGTCAGTAAATAATGACAATATTTATTTTTGGGTGAACTATGCTTTTAAAACCAACAAATTTAAACTCAAGCAGTAATTTCTATATTAATATTGCTAAATATTGCTAAAAAAGTCTGTGCTGGAGGATGACAAACAAAGTCTTGACAACAAGCGCAGGAAAACTATGAGAAACTGTGCAAGACACTAACAAACACATATTTTAAATAAAAAGACACTTTTATTAGTAAACCCCTGACATAAATATTCTAGAAACCTATGGTGCAATTAACCACCTATCTTTGTTCTTTAACCCAACATGACAACTGAAGGATGCATGACCCAAACAAGGCATTGTAAAGCACAATCACCCATCAAACAGGAATTCCCAGCAACAATACCCAAAGAAACCACAAAGCAACATGCTAACCCAGAAAGCCCCAGTAGTCTCCACGCTGGCCAGTAGAATTCACATTCTCTATTATTGTGCTGTCACTCAAAATGGACATAGTCCTGTTTATGTAAAGAGGATCAGGTGGGAGAAACAACCACACCCAGCTCTCTCTCTCTTTGTGCGTGCATGTGTGTGTGTGCTGGGGTTGGCAAGAGCACTGAGTCACTGACACAAACAGCTCGGGTGCCTGGAAAAGGCCACACCCTGTCTGCAGTCATGTGACCAAAGGGAAGTAGGAAATCCCTTACACAATCTCAGAATTTCGCATAGCTCGCTTTAAAGACAGAAGCAAGGATAATGGGAAAGAGAGAGAGAGAGAGAGAGAGAGAGAGAGAGAGAGAGAGAGAGAGAGAGAGAGAGAGAGAGAGAGAGAGAGAGAGAGAAACAGTACGGAAAGGAAAAGGAGAAAAAAAAAAGTGTCTGGGTTGATGAAAAAAAGCAAGCAAGTAGGGTTTGATCAAAAGATTCCAAATGCAGAAAGAGCAGAGTAAGAGAGTGAGCTGTTTTTGCGTTCTTGTCATTTCATGAGCAACATGTTGAATTCATTGAGGCGTCGAGCAAAGATAGCGAGCGACGTACCAAATCTTTGTGTAAACAACCAGGTCGGTAGAAAGCAATTAAACCCACCATTAGCGGAGCGTGGGTAGCGGGAGATATCATGCCACAGGAGCATAAGTAAGAATAAAGACACAAATCAAACATGGAAGGAAAATAATGAATAAACTGAGCCAGCCAAGAGGGCTGGGGGTGGAGGTGTCTTTGGAGGGGTGAGATGGATCGCACACAGGTGCAAACAAGGCAAAGGCGCCAACTGTTTCTCCGACACTCAAGTCTGCTCTGCCTGTAAAACCGAGAAAAGAATTCGTTTCGCAGTCTAACACCATATCCTAACCAGACGCAACACAACAAGATTCCAACGACAAGCCATTTGTCTAAAATGGAGAATAACGAGATGCAATCAATGCTCTCTAAAACGATTCTTCACGTTTAATTCATTTAATCATTTTCCTTGTGAAAGTTCAGGGATTTATCATATAATAACCAAAGTTTATAGGTTCATACTTTAGAGACAGGATTTAATAATGGCATGATTAAAAATTGATCTTATCCACTCACAGTTTACCAATGTACTTTTTGATTAGCTGACCCACCCGACTCAAAAGATTAAACGCAGCGTCCACACATATAAACCATGATGTGGACATGGTTTCCACTACATTCATGGCGCACTCACATTAGGTAAGCTATTTTATTCCAATGGTCTACAGAACAAACCATCTTTATACAAAAACTTGCCTAATTACCCTAACCTGCCTAGTTAACCTATTTAACCTTGTTAAGCCTTTAAATGTCACTTTAAGTTGTATAGAAGTGTCTTGAAAAATATCTAGTAAAATAGTATTTACTATAAAATAAATCAGATAAAATAGGATAAAATAAATCAGTTAATAGAAATGAGTTACTAAAAGTATTTTGTTTAGAAATGTGTTCTAAATCTAAATCTTCTCCATTAAACAGAAATTGGGGGAAAAAAAATAAACGGAGGCTAATAATTCTGACTTCAACTGAACGTGGACGGCACATTTTAGCCCTTAAGTGGCTATTTAAAATACTTTGAATGTTTTATATATTGTTACAGACATGCAGTGTCATCCTGCAACTGTTTTACAGCATATGAAATGTCCCAAACACTATTTTTAACTGTCCAAAATGGGCAAATTTTATGGGCAACTTTTATACATGCATTAAAAACGGTCATGAAAAAGTGTTTTATGTAAATTCTGTCCATGAATCAACATATATGGACATAATTTTTCTCTAAAAGCACATCATATCAAAAGATGATACTTCGGTTTTATTCTAATTAGGTTCCAATAAGCCCAAATAGCAAAGAGAAATAAAAATGCATGTAAAAAACACCATGGGCCTTAAGAGGATAAAGACAAGTTTGTACATTCTGAACGCATAATGATACAAAGACCTGAGGAGATTTCTCTGCATGAAAGACCTGCAAAGGGCAGATTAACCTGCTGCTGCATCTCCAATATGGAAGGTAATTAAATATGAAAGAAATGTGGATGATGTGTCAAGATGATTGACAGGAAACATAACTAAACAACATAATGGTGCATCAATGAGGAAGTAGTCCGTCACAAAGTTTGCATACACTTGTTACACACCCAAAAGTATGCACTTTTTCCACAAGTGACGTTGACTTGAATTTTATAAATCACTAAAGGACAACAGTTTCAGCTTAAAATCTTCATGTTCTACTAAAGAAGAAGAAAAAATAAATAAAGCCATGAGTTTAACCTCATGCACCAACTATGGACCTTCCTGACAAGTTACACTGTCAGGAAAAAAAGCAATAAAATCAAGCACAATCATCAGAGGTATTAGAGGTAATGAACCTTATTAAAACTGGCATTAGAGTCTACAATACACTTGTCTGTTCCTTTCAAGCGATACAAAATACCTTTCAACGGTCCTAGAGGAGAACTCTACCCACAATTCAAAGGTCTCTCAAAAGAAAATGTATTAATTTTCACAACAAAAGCACAAGGGCTCGACTAATAGGCCCTCACAAGATGGCAAATACTGTGGTCCCTTCTTATTTTTCTCCTAGATGTGTAGACATAATACACAACCTGAGCCATGGGCCCCTCTGGACTCCCTGGCTGATGGAAGAACAAACAAGCTTGAATGACAGAAGAACAGACCTCGAGAAAATGAGCAGCACTCTGCTGAGAGCAGGCGAGATGATAAAGTCTGTGCCAAAAACAGAGCAGCCTTGTTTTGAAATTGCAGATGAAGACCTAGGCACACCGGCTTTGGTTTTCGGCGATGCTCTCCTTTGTAAATTAACCACATGAAAACAGAAAAGAAGAAAAAGAGAAGCACAGTAGAACAGTCATGTTGCTTGACTACTCCCGGCACAGAGTTGGCAAATCTTGCCAAATTTATGAGGCTTGTGACCTGCATCAGGCCTGGACGTGGGAGTGTGGTTTGTTTCAGAAGAAGCCAGTTAAGAAGATAGGACCGGGTTCTCCTCAGGGCAAGTACACTCTGAAGTCGAGCATCAACATCTGACTATAATCCAATTGAATGAAATCAACTCGAGTTCTTTCTACTCTGCTGCAGAGAAATACTACAGTAGTAAGTCGGTAGCAGACGCTTCTGCGAACTGTGGGGTTTCTTTGGAGAATAACATAAATCTAAATTACTTAAAGACATTTTTAACCTTGAGCTCTGGATAACACCGGCTCATATTGATCAATAGAAGAAAATTAATACTACTCAAGGTGATTTCCTCTAAGAATTCCATAACAGTTTCTGCAAATAAATTAAATCAAATAACTTTGCATGTAAAAAATATCTTAATAAAATAAACAGTGTACCATGTGTAAAACTGGAAGCAATCTTTTCTGGTCAGCTACATATTTATTTATTACAGCAATACTTAATCAGGAAATATAACTAAATTGGATTATAATAAATAAGCCAGAATTCATAACAGAAATAGAAACAAATTTAAAGTATGTTAGGATTTCTCCTGCATAGATAATTAAGAGGTGGCCACCAGTCAAATTTTGTAGCACCTCCACCTTTTGACAAAATCAGGCAGGCAGTGAAGGCCACTGAGGCTATGTTCACACTGCGAGGCTTACTGCTAAAATCGGATTTTTTTCTCAGACCTGATTTTTTTTTTGCATAGCTGTTCACGTTGTTGTTTTAAATGTTGCTGATATCAGATTTCCAGTGTGAACAAACCATGGTCCTAAACTGTTCCGCATGCGCGAAAATGTCTGACTATGTACACAATGTGTATACTGCATGATATGAATGAAGCACCCGTTTAAAATGATTATTACCCATAGGTTAAAGGTTAATGAGTAGTTGGCAGTTGGCATAAAAAATAAACTAAATGAACAACCTTAACTTTGCCCTGTGTGCCATTTCACTACTGATCAGCTGCCTGTTTGTAGTGAGCCAGAACAATGCATGTTGATCAAAAACGATAAAATTATAATAATGATTATATAATTATAATAATAATAATAATAATAATAATAATAATAATAATAATAATAATAATAATAAATTATTATCTAAAAAAAAAATAAATAAATAAATCACATGAATTCCAGCATAACAGCTTACTGTGCGATTGCATTGCAAAGCATCAGATCTGTATCAGATTTAATACCACATATGAAAGTGGCACAAATCAGAGTTGAAAAGATCCGATTCCATGCGGGTTGGGCTGTCAAACTGTCATGACAGAATCAGATGCGAGTCGCATGTGGGCAAAAAAATTCTGATTTGGACCACATTTGCTTGCAGTGTGAACATAGCTGACAGATCCCAAGCACTGCTCAAACACTTGTCATGCATTAACGTTAGTCTTTTTAAAAAATATCATGTTTTACTTGATAATATTACAAGAATACTGCAAAATGAGTTTGTTTCAAGTATTAAACATTTCATAATTGGAATAAACCCTCTACTTAATTTTTAACAAGTAATAACCCTGTGTGAGCGCGTCAACAACAATTTCTTTTTTTTTTTTTTTTTTTTTCAAAAAATGAGGCATTTGCTGCATTTTAGTCATAATCCAAATAAAGTTGCTACACATTTGCTTGGGCAGTAAGCTATTTTAAATTACACTGTATAACTTTAAAATATGAAGTAAAATCATGTGGTCAAACTTTAGCTTTAAGAAATTATGCTTCATAAAAGACATGCACAAATCTAAAGCAGTAGACTATCCTTTTGTATGTTGTTGTAAACAATGCACGCAGGCAGTATATTAAATATGCTCTACATGGAAATCATCTAAAAAGAAATCAATATATAATCAATATATTTTCTTTCAAATACAACCATAATCCACACATGAGGTAAAATCATCAGAAGTACAAACACAATCAACTAAATGAAGCCCATGAATTTATGTTAAGTTTATTCTAATTATAGAGATTTTCACTGCTCATAATTCCCGACTTTGAAACATGTTAAATCAGGTGGTCATTTAAGCATGAGCTGGCTTATGACTGGCTTGACACATCTGATCTGCAGTGTTTTTTACTGAATGTTAAAACAGAATCACAGAATTGCGACAGATTACATAAACGACGATCAACATTTGTTCATTCACATCTTTATCGGTCACCACGGCGAAATTAAACACCTTCACTAACGTTATTTGTTAAAGTTGTAAGCAATGCAGAATCTTCTCCGATGAATCTTTCTCCGTGAATGTTCGGCCATTTCCATGTAGCGCCGTGATGCCAATAGTAGGCTACATTGTACTGTAAAAGTCAGCATGTGTATGTTACTTACATCCGTTTTTCATCTTCTCAGTTCCATTCGTTTTCGTTTATAGTTTGTTTGCAAGTGAAGACAGAGATCGGTCAAAATAAAACAAAAAGCGACCGGTTCACTCAGGTCGATTGGTGCATTCCTTATGTTAAAATTGTTGCCATGTCGGCGCCAACAGCCTAGCGCAGGGGTGACCAACCCTGTTCCTAGAGATCAACCTTCCTGCAGATTTCAGTTGCAACCCATCTCAAACACACCTGCCTGTAATTATAAAGTGCTGTTCAGGTCCTAATTAATTGGTTCAGGTGTGTTTGATCAGGGTTGAAGCTGAAGTTTGCAGGAAGGTCAATCTCCAGGAACAGAGTTGAACACCACTGGCCTAGTGGTACTGTGCACCGACATATAGCACAGATGAGCTCACGGCGATACGAGTTCGATTCCCGGCTCGAGGTCCTTTGCCGATCCTTTCCCTCTCTCTGCTCCCAATGCTTTCCTGTCTGAAATCTCTACTGTCCTTTCATAATAAAGGTGAAAAACCCTTAAAAAATTATTATTAAAAAAAATTGTTTCCACATTTGGTTAATGTGAAGGTTATACGTCTTTTGACAAAAAGGGAAAATATAGGTTAGCTAGGCTAATACGTCCTATTAAAACCAGCATGGATAAATAGTTTTAATATAAAACTATTTATCCATGCTGGTGAATGAATGCACAAAATTAGATTATTAGTATTATTAGCACAAAATTAAAAAAGTTATCATTTTCGATGTCTCTTACCTGCAATGATTGACCAGAAAGGAAAAATCTCAATGACATCTTTCCATCAACAGTCTCTCTGTTTTGTTTTTTCTAAACCTTAACAGATTTTACTAACTGTCCGTTCAAATGTAAACAAAAGCTGCACTCTGTCAGTAACTTGCCCTAATATACAAAACACAACTCACAAAAGGAATATTAACACTTGAATTAATTAAGCCTTGGGTTAAACATTGGTTTTAGGATTAGAAAAAAACAACAACTTTACAATAACTGAATATTTCAGATTTTATTTCCTGTATTTAGCCGACAGTGAGCTGCTCTGTCTGTCACAGGCTTTGATTTGCTTCTACACACAGGTTTATCAAATACATGTCCATGTAAACATGTCCAGCAATTACAAAGAAAATATTTTCAATCGTAAATGTCAGGAGGGATTATTAGAATTTATTTTACACAATCCATTTCAACTGAACTTTATCATTATCAAATGTATGGGACTTCTCACTACATCTAAAACAGATTCCAGAGAGGGGGTCATTCATACATATGCAATTAAATAGAGACAATTTTATTTTGATAATGAAAACACTTGCTTTATAAAGAAGCAGCACTTGATGTCTCATAGCAAAGCAAGGTTGTTTTTCAATGACATATGAATGTGCTATAAGACTTTTTTTCATTTTATGTCAATACCATCAGACATTTATTAAAAAGTTCATATCAAATTCTGATGGTTGTATATCCTGTGTCACAATCACGATGTCAACACTGTCATCCAATTTCTCTGGATTTTCTTTGAAATTTTGATTTAGATTTTTTTCTCTTGAAGCAGGTTGTAAAACTTAAATCACTATTAACAGCTATATACACTGTCATGTCACACCATCAGATTTTCACATCTGAATACTGAACAAAAAGATTGTGAAACAACAACATACTCAGGTTTATTGTATTTATTTTAAGACAGTAATTGAAGGATTTATTGATTACATTAAAAAAGTTAAACTTACTATAAATTCACAAATCTTTGTCACCAATGTCAACTCCATCAGATCGGTCACCTACATCAGATAAATATTTTAAAAATTGTTCATTTTGATGTTATTTTATGTTTGTTGGCTTAAATTACATACAAAACAGCTCAGCAGCGTAGTACATGCAAGATATAAAATCGTAGTTTCATTGGTCTCAGTACAGATTTTTATGCATTTGTTTGTCCCACTTCTCAAGAATCAGTGACAGATGTTTACTCTAGTTTCAGATTCCTATGTGGCAGTGTAGAATTTTCTTCTTGGTACATTTGTGCTTAGTCTGTCAACACGTTTAAACAGTTTGTACTATAAAATTAATGAAATAGAGTTTGTACGCAACATGTTTCTTGCACCTTTCCAGAGTACAATTTAAGCACTTTTCAAACACTTCCAGGTGCATTTTCCAATATTACCAGCACTTTACAATAGGTATGGGATGATAACCGTTTTCAAGGTATACTGTGGTTTGGAAAAGTCAAGGTTTTAAAACCGCCAAAATGTTCCGTTATACCGTTCCTAAAGTATGTGTAAAAATTATTTATTTATTTTTTCAGTTTTTTTTGTGTGTTTTTTAAGACAACAGTAAGTCCAGCAGAAAAAATATAAATTTTAAATTGTTATGAAATCTGAGATTTTGAAACTAATGAAAACAGCAGAAGTCAATGATTCATTATAAATATTTAGCCTGACATGTTTACTGCTCCAAAATATTATAAATATTTTTTTAAAAAGTTGTAGTTTTTTTTACACAGACATTTAAAAAGAAGATATTTTAGAGCAGCGAGCACTAGGCATGAGCCGGTATAAGATTCTGACGGTATGATAACCTTGGATAAAAATATCACGGTTTCACAGTATTGTGATTACTGCTCTAAAATATCTTCTTTTTAAATGACTGGGTAAAAAACTAAAACTTTTTTGAACACAATATATTTTATTTTGAGAAACATTTAAAATATTTTGCAACAGTAAGCATGTCAGACTAAATTAACTATTGACTTCTTTTCTGCTGGAGATACCGTTGTCCTAAAAAATAAATAAATAAATAAAAAACCTCAATAAAAAAAAAAAATCTTACACATACCTAAGGAACGGTGTAGCTGAATTTTGACTTTTAAAACCTTGACTTTTACAAAACTGCGGTATACCTTGTAAACGGTTATCGTCCCATGCCTAGTGAGCACAATACAGTGATACCGTGAAACCGTGATATTTTTATGCAAGATTATCATACCGTCGGAATCTTATACCATCCCATGCCTACTTTACAACTGTAGCAGATTACATATTTACATATGTATTTCATCACATTATATAGTAGTATTCTAAAGTATAGGATTCTAAGGGAAAATATGTTTTTTCCAAGCAATAGTAGATGGGGATTTGTATTAAGAATTCATAATTTTAGATGAATTGGGCTGATTTTGCATCTACATGGGAGTGCATCTACATTAAATATAATATAATAAAACAAATAACAAGCATCGATAAATACAGCAGAAGATACAAATGAAATAAATAGTGATTTATGTTTTTCTGGGGAGTCTAACATGTACAGAATTTAAACAATTAAGAATGTAAATAAAAAAAAAACTATAGTCTTCATTGTATAAATAAATGCAAAAGGTCTGTTAAAACTACACGTTAGAATTTCTTGTCAGATTATTTTAAACATGTTTGAAATGCTTAAGCCTGATTTATACTTCTGTGTCGAGTGATCACCATAACACTTGGTCTATGCCTTGCGCATGGTTGTGCATTTATATTTCTGTGTTCTGTTTGTGTTGCTCTGCAAAAAAACACTTCCGAAACACTAGCTGGCAACAGGTTTTTATGTCAAGTTTCTTCGTGAGTGTTTTGTTTATGCCTGTAATGCTACCTTAATGTACAAGTAGCTAAAACTCACTCATTCAGAGGCGGAGACTTTATTCATAAAATAAACACAAAACAAAAGTTTCAACATGGAGCTTCTCCACGGGACGAGATACTCGATAAACACTCGCGCAAATGGGCTCACTCCTCCCCTATGGCTCTCAGCGCCACACATACTCGTCAATGCTACCAAGCTGATCAATCACAGAGTTTGCGCTGTGCAACATTGCAAAATGTAGTTAAATTTTTTGAGAGGTGTGCGTCAGAGTCGGCGTCAGCCATGGCGAAAGGTATGCAAACGAACAAATCAAATGTGCTTTTTGCGTTGAGAGGCGCTTTTTTGAATGATTTACTAATGGCCGTGACCGTTTTGTGCACTGCTTTTGTGCCCAGCACGCCTCAAGTTTTAACTGCCTGCTGCGCTTCGCGTTTTTTGTTGTTGCGCACTGTGTGCTCGCAGTCCAAAAAAATAAAATCTGTGTGTTACGTCAGTTGCGTCTTTTCATTCTCCAGTCAAATGAAAGCATAAGAGACTCACATTTTTTGAACGAAAAATCGATTTTGGTGTGATCGGCCCCTTAAAGGTTACCAAAGTCCCTTTAAGGCAAGTCATTTAACTCGGCGGCCATCTTTAAAACACCTCTCAGGTAGTATGCTCGGGAATTCTGTCTGAATGGGGAAACATCAAATTCTCCAAAACTGCCAACCAAGATTACGACTGAATTTCATATTAGGAATCACCCATATAAACAAACAACAACTGTCTCTTTAGTTTCATTTCTAAAGATCCAAATTACACAAAATCTGCAGAAACTCATGTCTGGTCCGAGACTTGATGATTGGCTCCTGTGCTAGAAGGCGGGATTTATTTACCATATAGCGATCAATGATTGGCTCCTGTACTAGTAGGCGGGGCTCTATTTACCATGTTGACTGTTACACTTTCCCCATTCAAAAAGATACTGTCATATGTCTTGTATATTCTATAGTCTTTGAGGTTACACAGATTCCACATTCTGTGATGTGATTTGTGGATGCACACTGTGCGATGATGATGCTGAAACAATATATTATGCAGTCGTATGGAGACACTCATGTAAATGTCTATGCAAAATGTGAACGAGACTGTTTGCAACAGTTTATATATCTGGGGAAAAAAAGCCCTGGTGGTCCAGACAACACTCCCGGTCAGTCACCAGCCCACCAACATGCATTTCCCACAGCATGCCCTCTGAATACCAAATACATCAAACAAACCGGGAATAGTTGCACAGTGTGAACGCTGCAGGGCAGCCATGCCAAACCACCGCCTCTGCCCTGATCATGTGTCTATTTGATAAATTCTTCAGTCACTGAAGCTGAGTGAAGCAAATGAGCAAAGAATACATGTGAAAAATCAAAGCTGCAGAGAGAATAGATGTATTAAACATGTGACTGATTAGCTGATGTCATTGTGAAACAGTCCACTTATACCTCAGTCCATCGTACACAATATTACCAAGAACCATAAGCAAATGTTTTAGAGTTTACCCAGAACACAGGCTGGAAATTGGAAAGTCCATAATATACTCATGAGTCAACAGATAAACAGATCATACAATGCAAGAAATGGCTGAGGTCTATCCCAACTTTATCAGACTGTTCTGGGAAGGAAGGGCAAAGGCAGATGTATCACCTGTTCTCAAGTCATGGGAAGGGGGTTATATCCGAGGGCTGGAGGTGAGCTATTAATAAAGTGATGATACGTGTACAGGGAGGGGGATCCCTGAATTACCAACTGCACTGGGATAATTATAGTATGACTCAAGGCAAATACCAGTCTCCAACCAGCCTCTGGACGACCAACACTAGAGGAGCAGGCCAACTTTTTTTTTTTAACCAGCAAGAGTGTGCATGCTTTTTGTAAAATGTGTGGGAAGAAATAGGTGATTGTTGAGTCAGGTTTGACTTGCAATGCAGTCCATTACGTCCTATTTTTACTCCATTTTTATTATTTTATTTCAGTTGTAGTCCAAAATTTTAATATTAGGACATCTCTATACTATTACGTTTGAGTCTCAGCTGCTATCATGAAATGCCTTATGTCTGCATTTTACAAGTAGACAAATACAATTCTAATCCATTAAGTTCAATTAAATAAAATTGGCATTATAAGATGAATGGCAAAAATGAATAAAACACCTGGTCATAGTGTTTGTAATGCCAGTATTCAATACAAATAGCATAAAACCAACCATTTTTTCTACATTTTTGTTTATGGAAACTTGCTGCTGTATTTCCACAACTTCATAAAAGAGGGGAAAAAATAAAGACATCATTACAGCAGGCAAAAGAGAAAACGAAGTTGCTTTATCACTGTATTAGAAACCCCATTATAGCAGTTTATTCATCTTTCATAACTTAATATAAATGAAAAACTACTCAAAGTACAGGGACATTAACATATATTTAATAATTTAAAAAAGATTGAAACTGCAATTCATCGAAATTCTGCAAGTCCTGGCTCCATAATAGAGTAAATTTCTATTGAGTCCACTGTTGACATGACCAACTTTACAGCAGAAAAATATGTGTTTACACCCTGGGACAAAGAACAATTTTGGTTTAAATAGCTAATTTTACCCTTCATGACAACTGTTAGGGTGGTAAATTTATTATAACTAACCTGTTTCCTTTATATTAAGTTATATTAAGTCTGCATAGTTAAGGGCGTGGCCACTTGAGAGACAGGTCTCGCTGGTCGGCGTCACATCCCCTCAGCTGATTTTTTATATGTATTTATATATATATATATATATATATATATATATATATATATATATATATATATATATATATATATATATATATATAAATACTTATATACCATCTCTATAAATGTATTTGTTTTATTTAAGATCATTAATATTTTTCTTTAGTACTTGAATGCACTCCAGAATCTGAAAGATTGATTAGCTGTAGGCTCAACAACACTCATCTGAAACGTTGTCATACAGTGTTATGCCTGGATTTCATAGCCTTGCATTTACTAACATAGACTATATTTTAAATGTTTGGAGATAATTTGCGCTTTCCTACTGTAGAAAAACGTCATAAGAACAATGTAACAATGTTTAGTGGCTCAATGTATTACAGCAGTGTTTTTAAAAGTCTAAACACTATTAATATAGTGTACAACAAAGCACATGTGGTCAGAACACAAACGAGTCACAGGTAATGAAGTATTAAGCATTTCTCCCAAGGAAAAGCCCATCTAAGCAAAATGCTAGCAGGTGTCTGTAGCTTCGCTCACGCTCCGCCTCTTTGCCCTGGTTTGGTATCCTCTGGTCAGTGTGATGACGCACAAACAAAATGGAGACAGTTAGCCATGCCCACTTGTAGCTTCTTTTGCGTTCTTCAGAAACCTATGGGTGACGTCACAGATACTACGGATACTTTTACAGTCTATGAGTATAACGTACTTTGGAAAAGTCAAGGTTTTAAAACCGCCAAAATTTTCTGCTATGCCGTGCCTGAGGTATGTGTACGATTTTTTTATTTATGGCCTCCTAAGATGCCATTTTAAACTGTAAAGAAATCAGTGTTTTTGAAACTAATGAAGACAGCAGAAGTCAGTGATTCATTTGAATTATTTAGCCTGACATGTTTACCGCTCCAGAATATTTAAATTTTTTAAAAAATAAAATATATTGTGTTCGAAGGGGGAAGTTGTTTTTTTACCCAGACATTTAAAAAGAAAATATTTTAGAGCAGTAATCACAATACTGTCAAACCGTGATATTTTGTCCAAGGTTATCATACTGTCAGAATCATAAACCAGCACATGCCTAGTTGCACTTTTCATTTGATATTCAGTACAACAGTTCTCTTGTATATATTATATTGCTTACATATCCGCCACTGGCCGCCCAGCACTCTAGATATCAATAATGGCCATTAAAAGAAAAAAAATCCATATCAGTCTACCACTATAGAACACTACTTCATTAAAGCAGAAGCAATGGCCTTAAATCAGCACAACTGTCCAACAAACAGGTAGATGCAAAGCTAAAGATGACGCAATACTAATGAGGATTAGTACTTTGCACAAATATAGCACATTCTTCAAGATCTGAATAGTTTCCAAGTTAACTTCAGTAGCAGCAGATGTTACAATTAGAATAAAACAGCTGCTGACTTGAGATTACTGATGCTGTCTTTCTGAGTACTAGATATCAGCATAAGCACATTTTTGGTGCCATTCATGAACTTCTTAAACTGGACCGGCATGTTTACATGTCTACTTAACGGGATGCTCTCCTAGTTACCTGGAATGCAACTCGACAAGTCTGGAATTGTATAGGAATTCGTGCAAGTGTGCGAGGGTTTGTTTTGTGAAGAGCAAGTGTGAAGAGTTCAGCTCCGTGGACCCTACACAAGAGCTGAAATTAATCTAATTCCAGGCATTCCAGTCCAGTCTTGCAGGCCAGACACCATCCGAATCCAATGCCATTTCAAACCATTCATCAAAACAGTCTGAGGCACACAATGTACATTCCTGTAGTTCCGTTGCAAGAATCTTGTAACTGTTGCTATAGCTAACAATCTGATGTAGAAAACTTTCTGCACTTCAGCCAGTTCCCTCTTCTATCTGCCCTCTCGGTTCCCCTTTCTCCCTCTCCAGCTTGGCTTTGTAGTGGTCAAAGAAAAATGACTGCTAGCTTTTGTGCCTGTCATACTGAGCCACTCCCAAAAGACTGCGTGGGCCCAGCCTCCATTTGGAAATTATTCCATGCTGTCAGTCGTCGAGAAAGAAGGCGTGTTTGGGAAAAAAGGAAAAAGACATGGGCAAGGGAAAAAAGGTGGGGAAGAACAACCTACAGACCCACAAATAAAGATGAGAAAAGGAAAAAAAAATTCCAAATGACTTTAGGGAAATGACTACCACCCTGCTCTCATGAAGTGGCAGTGTGATATTTCTTACCAAGTCATGTTTGCTAATGACACACTCTGCAAGTTTAAGGGTGTACTTGGGGCTGGGCAACAAAATCGGTAACTGTACTTATTGACTACACCATTGTCATTAACGATAAAAAAAAAAGCTGAGTTTGAAGTTTTGGTATGAAGGCTATAGTTTTATTAAAATCTGGCTGCTGAGCATGCAGCTTGGAAGCAATGCCAATAAGCTTAGGGTGTAAGTTGTAATTTCCAATGAAGAGCGCGAGACTTGCACCATGCGCACATGTTGTGTAAGCAGCATACACGTGACATTTGCATATTTTCCTAGTTGAAAAACATCTGAACCTTTTTGAATGTCGCTAGCGAACCACGATTCACACAAGTAGCACGAGCGCAAAGCGCAGTCAAAATGGTGACGGAAACCACATGCTTAAATAAGTGCCGTATAGCATCAGTGAGGAGATTGTATATAAAAAAAGGAGTTAAGGATGTCGCTAGAGTGGCTTTTTGGTTTCTTTTCTTGTGCGTCCCAGCCACTAGCTGCCCATCTTTAAAAAAATTTAGAATAGGGGTTAATATATTCATTCAACTTCACAATTTGTAACGTTGCATTGTATTTGTAGTATTTAAATAATGATGGTTAGTTCCTTTCCTTGAAATTTCTGATTTTATTATCAGAATTTGTGTTGTTTACAGAGTTTGAGGTTTACGGTCCACTGTGTTTAACTTTGCTTTGATTGTTCAGCATTCAGCGTTATCATTGCACAAATTTTGTAACATTTTATCTATCAAGTTTAAGAGTCTCTTTAACACTTCTGTTAATTTTATTATGAAAAGATGAGATTGTGTAATTATTTTTATTTTTGACTGTTAAAACTATTTGCCTTAGTAATGTTAGTAAATTAAAACAAAGTGGTTAAATTAAAAAAAAAATGCTAATATCCCTAAAGGGATAGTAAAAATTATTCAATAATTATTGATACTGAATGATATGAAACATGATATTGGGATAATTGTTTTTCAACATCGCCCAGTCCTAGGTGTACTCACACTAGGCTATTCAAACCCTGCCCAGGCACGCTTAACCCCCATTTCCCTGTTTGTTTGACAAGTCTGAGTCCTCTGAATCATGCCTGGGTGCGGCTTGATTGGGCGGCCCTGGTCCAGTTGGAAGAGGTAAGCCAGAGTGCGGTTCGGTAGGGCTTTGGTGCAGTATGCTTGCAGTGTAAGCGCGCCTGAGTGCGAAAAAGACACATCTTCACTTTTACGGTATTTATTAATCATTCTTACTTTTCAATGAATGTGAACTCTCATAGAACCCCTCGCTGCACGTCAGCTGCCACCTTTAGCAAACCTCCTAATACATGCGGCATGATTACCTTTATGAAAATTTGTGCACGTCAAAAGTGGTGGATCTGTTAAGCAAAAGATTTGACTGTGTGTCACTGCATCCTAAATGACTTAAACTAATACAAAACAATGTAACCAAGGCAATCTCTATTGTAGGGAGCGAGAGCCAGCGATAACATTAGTGTGCTCGGGCTCAGAATGTAAAACTGCAGTTTGAGTGCTGGCCCAGGGTGAGAGGGAAGAGAGGACAATTGTGTCCAGGCAACCATGCCTAGTGTGAGTGCCCCCTAACAGTCTGAGGATGACTATTAGAAAAAAAAGCCATGCAGATCGGCCATCCTGGTTGCTCTTATTGAATTAACATCTTGCCACTCTCGTGACCTTTACGTCAAGAGTGTGTCTTCTTGATGTGTACTTGTTACAGAAAATTGACTGCCAGACGGACTGGATGAACTTCAGATTCATTAAACAAAAAAGCAGTCAACACACATGCTGACATTCACGTTGTGCAAGGTCTGAGTGGCAGCCGAGCTTTAAAATAAAATGCCACAACAAATGTTGCGTAACCTCCCCGGCACCCCTAATCTCCCTTAACCAAACTCAAACATGCACACACATACACGCGAGTAACAAGCCTCGGCAAGAAGCAGAGGTTAAAAAAAAAAAAAAAGGCTCTGGCACAAATATTTAGTATATGATGAAATGGGAACTGAAACTGTTTACGGAGCATAATAAAGCCTTCAGGAGCTATAGCGATCACAAACACCAGCTGACGGATGCATTACTGCACTTGAGGAAGTATTCAGATACAACTTAAAGGCCAATCTCTTCAAAACTCTTGGGTAATAGTAATGACAGACGAGTTGAATGTTTTGCCAAAAGGATAAATCAACATGACCTAGTTCGCCTAGTGTGGCACTCTTCTAACAGCTTGACATTGCTGTGTCTCACCTGAGTGATGACTATGAGAGCATTGAAGTGAAGTGCTTTGAAATGCAACATCAGATGTGAGATTTCTCTTTTTCTAATTGGCAAGTTGTTAATGAACATCAGTGTTCACTGTGTGGTCCGTGCGCCTTTTATAAAGTCAGATCTTCAACAGGTAAAGCTGGGTACATTCAATGAACTGGAATGCCTTTCAGATGGCTAACTGTGCTGTTTTAACATGATTTATGAGGTATCAAAGCACATTAAATAATCATAATTTGAGAAACTGGGAAGCGAGGAGAGAACTGACCTCAAAACATACATAACAGACATCGAAATCAGAACATTACTGAAATATATGGAGTTAGGAATAAGCATATGATCTTGTTAAACAAATATAGAAGCAAACATTTTGAAAGTTTGAGAGCTTAAGAAAATATGCACCAATAGCCTTGAAGTTAAAAAAAGGCAGAGACAAACTAGTTCCCTTCCATCATAATCAAGTTCTACACAGTAAGGGCATCATTATGCACTGCAATGGTCAGTATTCCTGATTTATTTATGATAAGAATAATAAAAAAAAGTTTAGAGGTCTCTCAATACACTATATAGTGTTCTTCGTGTCGTCTAATAATTGTTGCAACCGTGCACCAGCATGGCAATATTTGAAAACAGGTCTAAGTGATTGTGATCAGTAGTAAATCTCCCCCAAAGGCCAGAGGGTGCTCTCAGGGAAACTCTAATGCCCACAAAGAACCCCAGGAAATCCCACAGCAGTTGCGGAATAAATAACTAATTTAACTGCCTGGATTGATTCAGCGTGACTAATAAACACACGACTATCCCACAGAAAGATTTTCAAGTTTGGAGTAAAACCATGTTATTATAGGTGCTAATTTCAAGTGCAGCTTTTACTACACAGAGCCGTAGCTGTCATTATAATAGCTGGACAATTACCTCAATGTCATTATTATAGGATTATTTTGTATTTGATTTTAAAACCAATATTTGTGAAGCTTATCAGTGTACTACAGCTCTGTATAGTTTACTAGAATCTGCTTTACTGACAAAATGCGCATGAAAATCACTTTCAATTAATTGCCCAGGCCTAGTTGAAAACAACATATGTAAAAAGAAAACCGGTATTCCCAACCCATCACAAAAACTATATCGTTTTTAAGCTGTGTACATATAAAACATAACCTCAAACCATAACATTATGATTCAGGGCTGCCAATAGGCCTGTCATAATAAGGATTTTTTGTTGTGCAATATACTGTCATAGAAATGGTTGCCATAAGCGATTATTATTGTAATTTTGAGATCATTTTATTCCACTGATTATATAACGATTATCTAACAGCATAATAATGCAAATATCCATAAACACTTTAAAATATTTATCATTCTTAAGGTTATTTAGATTCTATAATTTGATGTTAAAAAGGTAAATGTCCTCTTAAATGTCTTATTACGTAAATGCCCAAATATAAACTGACAACGTTGAGGTAGAACGTCAATGTAAAATGGCTTTAACGTTATATGTGAATTTGAAAATATATATTGCAACGGTAAAAATTATTGAAGTCATCTCCAAGTATTGCACGATAAGTCGATATATTGATAATTGTGACAGGCCTAGCTGCCTGTCTTGCAAAACCTGCAGGAATTCGATTCCAGTTTTTTTATTTATCTACTAACCACGCAGAACAGTAAGCTAGGTATGAGGGAAATGACTTCAATCAACTTTGAAAAGCATCAGTAATGGTGCCAGTAACTTTAATGCAAAACTCGCTGTTGTTATAACAACTGTATTTGTTGTAACTGTGACTCTAACAGAGAACCCAATATGGCTACTAACCACAGGTAATTTGGGACCTCTAGTTTAAATTACTTAGCAAAATAAACAGTTCATTATGAAAAGAAAACACAAATCACTATCATTTAATGTTGAAAATAAGCTGTGCTGTACACACACAAAAAAATCAGGCCAGGAATCACAGATATTCCCTGCTAATTGCAGCCTAGCGTAACTTGCTGGTTATCACAGAAACAATGCTGAACAAATCCCAGAGTCACTATATTCACTTAATGTAGTCCAATAATGTTTTAATGAAGGCACTAATGCAGCGTTCACAAACGAGCCTCGCTAATGGGCACAACCTCTTCATAAGAGAGTCAGCGCCATGTTATCTGTGGTTCTTTACCAGCTCTGCAGCATCATAGCAGCCGATGGCAAACACTGAATGACCCAAAATGTCCCAAGGCAACCATAATGCAGAAAATCCAGCATCATCCACAATCATTATATAAACTGAATCATGAGCCTGGATTCTCTCAAGGTTTTTTTTATTTCTTTCACTTTCATCAATTTGTGAAATTTGTTCCTCGCCACTGTAGGGTTGCACAGTTTACCGGTACTATCGCGATACTATGGCTCCAAAATACTGCCTGTTCCACTGTAGTTTGTAAACGGTAGAATCATCATCAATGGTTTATCTACAATAGATTATGTTGCATGTGGAAATGTCACTAAAATGCTCACACGTTTGTGCAACAATAGACCATTTTATTTGAATAGTCTGTGGAGCCCTTTAAGGTCGCAAAACTGTAGAATTTGTGCCTTTTGTGGTAGCCTACTGTAGGGTTGTGTCGATAGACAATCGTATCGTGTATCAACAATAGGCAAAAATATCGCCGAGTGCTGAAACCCATGACAATTTTAAAGACGATATTTAACTTGTTTCACATTAATGTAGACCTATTAATGTTTTAATTGCACTATTGAATAAAATTAATAGTATTACTATTTTTAATCATCATCATTAATTATAAATGAACTACAAATAATTTGACAGCTTCAGCTGTTCACATCAACATCAGTTGACCGACACTTTTGGACAAAATCAATTATTTTGATTGCTCTCTTGCGCTCTCTCGGTCTCAGCAGCAGCAGTTAAAGCGTGAGCTGCACGTGAGGGCACAGCCACATCTCATAGCAAATTAGTTTGCAACTTTGTTGCATAAAAACAATAGGCTAAATAACAAAACTGGATTTAATTAACAAACAAGTTAAATAAAACTTTTTCAAAAATGAAAAAACTCAAATGTTCTGGAATAAAACGTGTTGCGGTCGTTGGTCATTTGAGACTCCTTTATAGCAGCACTCCCGCAAGATTCTCTTCTGCTTTCACAAAAAAGCTATTCATCTTTTATATCCGTTATTAATAACCTATTTAAGTTTTAAGATGGCCTATAGCCTTTTCTTTTAGTGCATGCATTGACGGCTCCTTCAAATGCACGGAATATACTTGTCTTATTTGTGTTTAATTCGATGGAATGATAAAAATGGACATGCACATTTTTCAGAAAATAACATTTAATTTAATTTAATATGTTAGGCCTATATTTATTTATAGAAGCTATTAAAATATATTTTATTTATTTACTTAAACTAGCCTATATTAAATTAAATTACAATCTGTATTTTACCATTCGTTTTGGCATTAAAGAATTATTGAACAGATTATTAATAACTTCTCAAAGAACATTTTACTCTGTTTCACTCTGTGAAAGGTTTTAGGTAAAACAGGCTATTTAATATTAGAGAAACAGGCTATTGCCGACTCGCAGCAGCGATGTCTAAACTAAAACTCTAACTAAACTAAACTAAAAAAACAATAAACACATATGCCAAGCGCAACGTTGTGTTAGATCTAAGCAAATACAAATGCGACACTCTTGATGATTACTGTTGTGATGATTAGACCCAAAGCCGCGACGAGCTCAACTGAACAAAAACATGGAAAACTTCACCGCATAGAAACAGTCACATGCGGGCGGCGAGTCTTCCATCCGCCTCCCGTCTGAAAGGACCTTAATGCATCCTTGTTTCTTCCATGCGTAGATGAATATCATTTAATTTGCTTTCATCCATGTACATTATATACTAAACTGAACTTCAACTCTGAAAACTGGACTGACAGTTTCAATTTACTAGAACTTCTTAAGCTGCTTTGACACCATCTACATTGTAAAAGCGCTATTGAAATAAAGATGACTTTAACTGAATCATGGAAAATGATTGCGCACAGTCTTAATCATGACGTTCCAAAGGGTTTTTTCAAGAACTGAAATATTCCATTTGTGACACCTCAGCAGTTTCCTCTCTCCGTACCAGCGATGAAGAAACATCCCCTGCAGGTCCAAGCATGTGACATGCAAGCCCGCAAGCTATGCATTTCATTCTCTTCCTACATCCATGAGTTTACCCTTGCTCTTCAGCTAACATACCATGTCACCGCTTAACGTAGTGATCACAGCAGCTCGTGAAAATTATACCACCAGCAAAACATGTCTAAACACATTGCAACACTGCCTAGGATTTGCCTTTGCAATCAATGTGGCTCAGTTCACATCAACAGTCCTGCCAATAACTGGAATGAATGTCATGTGTTCTTGTCTAAAACACCCCTCTACCCCCCCATCTCTGCTTTTGCTCAGCCGTCTCTGCCTTTCAGTATTCCTCAGCTGAGCTTCTCTGAATCCACCTGAGATGGATGGATGGAAGGAGTCTTGACAATGTCTACACATGCCACATTCTCCTCTTGTAAGTCCTGTTTTGTTCTGAAGGGAAAAACTATCTGAACATGCAGAAATCTTTGCAGGGTTATCTTCACTGACAGGAAAGCTCCTGCTGAGACTTCTTTTTATGCTACAAATTATTAGACAGCAACAGAGGCTTTTTAAACCAAATGTCAGCGGCTGTGAGCCTCGCAGACAGACACACACCCTTGTGACTTCTCTGTCTTTTGTTCCATACAGCAGGCCTATCTACATAGAAAAGCTTGAGCCCTGCTCTCAATGGACAACACCCAAAACGCAAACCCAACACCGAACATATAACTACAAAAAAGCCTGACACTCCAAGACAAGTTTAACACCATGACAGCTTTGGATCGAAACGCAATCTTTTCCTCTGAGGATCATCTCTACTGTGGATGGTCTTACAAACTGTCAAGAATGAAAGCTGTGTGTTAAAGCTCTGACAATACAACCCCAGTGAATAAACTCAACAAAAAAGCAGAATCTTACAGCTACAGTGACACTAGGGCTTAGTTTCTAATCTAATTGTGTCATCTTTTATGTCAAACTCTTACATTTGACATTTTTATTAGAGAAGAATTAAACGATTAAAATAAATGAAATCATAATTAATGATGTAACTAAAATCACCAGTAGGTGGCAACTTGTCATTGAATCACTTATTCAGTCTTCACCAATGCTTCTCTGCATTTCTAAATAAAGTGGGTGAGTCAATTATTCAGATTTATGGGAATAAAATTTTTAAAAACATCCACTTTTTGCAACTTGTGACCGTTTTCATTAAAATAAATGCAAAATATCTGGAGATCCAACTGCATGACTTAACATTAAGTGACTAAGTTTAGTAATGTAATAACTTACATTATAAAATCATCACATTTTCAATTGTGGTGCAATTGGTATTATCTTTGCTATCCAATTTGCAGAACTATGTTGAGATTGTCTTTTTTACTGATGGCCTAAAAAGCAGCCAATCGAAGTGTACAACTATGTTTTACACAACAAAATACAGGGCTGCATACAACCATTAAATTGCTGTATTATGCAATTTTTGGTGCCCCTACGAATTTCCAATCAACCAGACTCCTGCTACTCTCAAATCAAGCTCTAATGTTGCTTTCACACCAGACATGGATGAAGCATCAAACGCGAGTGATTTACATGTTAAGTCAATGCAAAGATGCGAATAGACGTCCTGCGGCGCAAATGATGCGATTCGCGTGTATTGAGCGTTTTGCATGATTGATGCGCAACTTGCTCAAGTTGGAAAATCTGAACTTTAGCAGACATTCGCGCCGCATTAACCAATCAAGAGTTTTCTCGTACAGGGGCATGATTATGATGTAGCGCCTGCTGTTGGTGTGCCAGGGGAAAATCCTCCTGCCGACACCAGCTCATCAAACTGAGCTTGGTTTAGTCAGAAGCACCGCTGAAAGCTTCCATCATCCAGGTATAGTTTCTGGAGGAGTTTATGAACTCACAGAGCTGGGTGCACATCTGAATGGATCTAGTGGACTCAGACACGGCTCCAAAAGAATCAACGCTGTTTTTCAGCCCTCATAAAGCACATAAACTTAGCTATTCTCTCAATAAAAACCATGTTAGCCATTTGGCAACGAAGCTAGAGTTATCAGGCAGACAAAAGCCCTGCCCATCACGCAAATCTGCATCGATTGTGAAGTGAATTTGACATGCGAATGAAGTGGACATGCGAATGAAATGCGAATGACGCGCAAACGAAGCAAGTAAACTCAAAATGTTCATGCATCTATTTACACGAGAATATTACGATTTATTCGAGCGTTCTGCATCTACTGTGAACACAGCATAAAAGACCAAACTTATGAAAAGATTCATTTCACATGCATAATGCTGCCAAGTCAGATGCTGGTGCCACCGTCTATAGAACTCCAGTCTGCAGAAGTCCAATGTGACCCTTAGGTCACTTAGTAGCACTTAGTTACAGAAGTGACACTGTGGCATATCATCATTTTTTTTTTTTTTTATAATTTGTCTAAGTTGGAGAAATAATAACAACTTATACATTTCTATTCAAGGACAAAATGGCATGATGGCTTAGGGACTAAAAAATGTCTCACAATAGCTGCTGCCAAAGAAAGTCTGGTCTATTTTGATAATAGTAAAGCCCCTCCACTCTGTCATGAGGAGATGCACTCTTGTGGTGCCTGAGAGGGAGGAGGTCAACAGTTGACACATCTGATCTCTGTTGTCTCTCGTTCTGTCAAGACTTGGGATTGAGCCACGGGGAGCGTCCAAAAGACCTTAAGCTTGTTCAGTTGAAGGCCAGATGCAGCCTGTGAGCTCCCATCCATCTCGGGGTTTGTCTTTGACATCTGCAGGAAAATTGGCTGATAGGAGACTTGACCGCAGAGCTGCCTCGCCCAATGTCAGCCAATGACCCTGTAGGAAATTCAATTCAAAGCAGTCCATCTTCTGGCAGTCGTTCTGTTCCACTGGATAAGATCAAACTCTGAGCTACATGAAACATGTAGCATTTGCACTACAATGATTTGGAGAGGGTTCCACAAATTCAGTGGAGAGGTTAGGAATCCTCAGATGTCTGAAATAAACCATCTGGCTTAGAACAAGGCGCCTTTCTCCCCTGAGATGTTCCCCTCGCATAAATGCATGTCACAAGATGCTAGCATATGCAGAGCACACAAGTTTGACCACTTAGCAACTTCTGCACAAACACAGAACATTTGGGAACTATAATGGGGCTTTTTTTTTTAAATGAGGGTAATGGAATTTCTTGTAAAGCCTCTTTCTCAGTGGTGATGAGGACTGAAAACACATAGAAATTCTTGTCTAACGCTAAGCGTATCTTACCACATTCTGCTATGCTGCTTGTCACACACAAAACCACATTAACAGTCTGCCTTACACAGCAGTGGAAAAAGTAGGGAAGGAGAAGGCGATCTACAAAGGCTCCTTCTTCCCCTCCTCTCTCACGGTCACATTTCATTGCTTACTACAGCGGCTCTTGAATACTGAGACATCTTGTGTGGAGGGCAAGTGTGTAGGTTTAGGAAACTTGTGCATTTTTGACCCATTTTACCCACCCTTTTTGGTCCCCAACCTCAATGTTCACTACCAAACTATGAATATCTTGGGTGTGTCACATTGCATGGAACAACATCACGACATTTTCCGCCCGTGACAGAGCCAAGATAGATGTGAAACTTCCCACAGCACCACAAGAGGAAAGTGGCTGGTCATATGATGAAGGAAAAAACAAAGAAATGTGGAAAAAACATTCCATTCATCACTTTGCTCAAATCTAGGAGGGGAGGGAAAGAGTTACTGTGGAGACTGTCATCAATGTGTCAAACAATAAGGTTTCAAAGGAAAACGTATTCTGTAAACACTAAAAAGAACAATGCGTGTTCACTAAACCCTCATCCTCTAGTGGGCTTGACAAACCACCTCTAGGACACACTCCTGTCTTTTTGCACCAGACAATTTGTTAAAAACACTCCTATGCTTTACATGTTTGTTTATACAACTGCTATTTTCATATATACCATGTCTTTTTTTGCATAGATATTTAATATATCCTGTTCAAATACACTATGAATTAGAGTTGGGTCATTACACGATACATCGCAGATGGCCGATAGACATGCTGAGCTGGCATCGCGATCTTCCGCACTGCCCCCGTCGCAGCAGCAACCCGCTCGCGAAAAATACACACTAATACATCTTAGTTTTAAAATGGCATTTTAAAAGAAAACAATCCACGTCCACATTGTCGTTTTATCTAGCATTTCTGATGCACATCACGTGCCCACTCACTCACACACACACACACACACACACACACACACACACACACACACACACACACACACACACACACACACACACAGAGACAGTCATGCTGCAGCGTATACGCGTGTCTGATCTCCAGCAGTCAGCGGGTGCTTTGAGCACAAAACCCCAGAGAGCAGTGCACGTTGGACAGTTTATCAAGGATGTACCCCTGGATCACGTCTCACTATAGTTGTTAAAGGTGATATTTAATTAATCTGGTCTCTTTGGTCTTTTGAATCTATCAAGTAACGTGTCACAGCATCAGTACACTGCTTCGATCTTTCACTTTCACGTTTGTACTTAGTCATTTTAGCGAAAACCTCAGATACTGTTGGTTGTGCACCTTTTTAACCAAGTTTGTCAACGCCATTATAATGACACAGATCACTCTGCCTATTTATGCCAGAGTCCCACAGAAAAAGTAATTGACAGGTGGTAATTTGTGTGTAACTTATCTTTATTTATTTATGACTTGGTTATGGTTAAAATAAAGACCATGCGGTCAGGTAGTTGAGACGGTAGGCTACAAATAATTAATTTGTTATGAATTAATTGATTATTCATAAATAATTAATTCACCACCACCTACGACGACGATGCCATCGTGATGTTTCACAGTAGACATCGTACGATGCCAAAGTGGTCGACATCGCCCAACCCTACTATGAATAACAGCTTTGCTAAATGTTTTCTTTGTCCTCTATATCCACCTGGGGATACTCATCCTCTAGAGATTGTGCAGCACCATTGATGTGATCCAAGTTCTGTGAAGAGATTATGCCAACCATAGAGGATTTCTAGAGGTATGCATAACCCTGGACCAGGTCGTTTCCTGAGCAGCTGCTGTGGCAGTCATTGAGTAGAGAGCATGAGACTGATTCCTGAAAGACCCAAGTGACAGATGAGTCTCCGCATTGATCCCGAAGGGCCAGCCTAAACACCTGCCGATGACTCACTAACACCTGCAGCTTCTTCACAATGGACGTCCAACATTCTCCAGCCTCCGGTGCCTAGACTGCAGCTCTGCACAAGAAGTTTGGCAATAGGAGAAATGGTCATGCCCAAATGACCCTGGTTTCTCTCGAGGTTTTTTATTTCTTCACTTTCGTCAATTGGTGAAGTTTTGTTCCTTGCCACTGGCTTGCTTGGTTTGGGACTTGTGGAGTTGGCCTTCGATGGATTTGCTCTTCAGTGTTTGGACTTTCAGCAGTGAAAATGAAACCACACTGAACTGAACTAAACTGAACCTTAACTCTGAAAACTGAACTGATGCAGTTTCAATTTCAATCTACTAGAACTTCTATGTAAAGCTGCTTTGACACAATCTACATTGTAAAAGCGCTATAGAAATAAAGATTAATTGAACTGAATAACCAAACAAGCTATTTCATCTCTGTGAAAAACATAACTTTGCAACAGACATCAGTGAAAGGCGTTAAGAAGGCATGATGAGACGGTATTTTGCACCCATTTTAAGGAACAGCATAAACAGCAAAATAGAAAATAATAAGTTTAAATATCATATTTTAGGTATCTGTACTTTTTCAGAGTATGATTATTTTTAGGTAACAAAAATATTGTACTTTTTACTCCACTACAGTTCCTGTTTTTTCATTTATAAAAAAAGATTCATTTTATAAGTTTCACAAATTTGGACTGACCTCTGTTCAATGACTATCTGATTCGAATTATTCATTCAGAGCGAGTCTCCAGTTTATGCTTTATTGACTTTACTGGATAAAATGAGCTGAACCAGCTTAAGCGTGTGAATGTGGTTTCGCATGTTTTCCCTTGAGATTTCATGAATTATCAGTGTGGTTATTGGAGCACAAGTTTTGGTAATCCAACTTTCTTTACACAAGTAGTAACAGTAAGTGTGCTTTTATTAAGTAATTTAAAAATCAATACTTTTGCACTTTCTCAAAACCAATATCAAAAAGGAGGATTTTATACTACTACTAGGTTAATATTTTAGTAGTGTATAGGCATGGAACGATAACCGTTTTCAAGGTATAGCTCGATTTGGAAGAGTCAAGGATTTAAAACAGCAAAAATTCTCTGCTATACCATTCCTACGGTATATGTAAGGGTTTTTTTTGTCTGTTTTTTAGGACAGTATCTCCAGCAGACAAGATATTTAAAGATGCCGCATAAAGCAGAAGTCATGTGATTCATTTTATTTATTTAGCCTGACATTTTTACTGGTCCAAAATATTCTAAATGTTTCTCAAAATAAAATATTTTATTTTCAAAGGGGAAAAAAGTTGTGGTTTTTTTTCCCAGACATTTAAAAAGAATATATTTTAGAGCAGTAATCACAATACCGTGAAACCGTGACATTTTTATCCAAGGTTATCATACTGTCAGAATCTTTTACCAGCCCATGCCTAGTAGTGTTATCTGTACTTTTGAAAAACCAGAGTTAAATGACTTTTTTGATTCATAATAAAATGACTAATACTGTAAGTGGTCCTCAGAAATAACAAAAAAAATATAAATGAATCAAATGAGTAGTAAAACTGAATGATATGACCCCCTTTGTCATATTTGCAGCACAACTCCTTTAAGGAGAGGCTAGGTGAGGACAGGCTACTTCAGCAATCATCATGCTGCACTGGTCAGCGGGCAGCCTTTAGTTCACAAAGATCCTAACACTGTAACCCCGCAAAAGACATTAGGGAGGGCCTCGATAGGAGGCATCATGCCCAAGAGTTTCCCACTTGGCGCGACGCCCAGCAACTAAATTAGAACCGTGCCTCTGCCAGGCACCTCTGAGACACAAACAACTACAACCAACTAGAGCACAGCAAAGAGCTGCAACAAAAAAATAAGAGAGAAAAACTCAGTAAACAACATTCTGTTGTCCCGTCAAAGAACATACAAGGAAAAGCAGAGTTATTTATAAATAGCATTTCAAGCAAGGACAAGCAAACTTTTCTCAAATGCATAGGAGACATTGTTCAAAGAATACTGAAACATGGATGGATGGGTTTAAACTATTTTTACCTTGTGTCTGTACTTTTGTACATGTAAAACATATGTAATTCATATTTTTAATCGGAAGCTCTACAATATTCTATTTGTGCACATGCATTAGATTAGTCAGTACTGAAGCCAAAAATGGAGCTTATCTAACAAAATAACTTATGATGACGGTCAAAAAACTAGTACACCCAAATGTTATAGAAAAATATTAAATACAAACTTAGAGAAAAAAAATTAAGAGAAGCAAAAAAAAATTGAAAAATTTAGTTAAAATTTTGTAGGTTGTAATTTTTTGCAATATTTAGCTTGAATTTAATTGTATTATCTTTCAATTTCTAAATATGTTTGGTGACTAAAATATTATTTTAATAAATATATCTATTTAATAAATCTGTTTTGTTTAAATGCACCAAAATACATTGCCTATATTTACTGAGAAATGGATAAAAACATTCATTTTCAAAATGGGGTGTACTCAATTATGCTGAGCACTACAAGTACAAAAGTTAATGTAGATGCAATCTGATAACTTATAAATAATGACATGGATTAAAGTGAACTGTATGACGATGATGATGAATATTTAGCCATGTTAATGTTAATGTAAACTGAAATTAAACTGGACTTAAAAAGCACTAGAAAACAAATGAACAATAAATTGTGAATCTTAAACAAACTTCGCAAACTTTCTTTTTTTTTTCACATTATGCATGATGCAATAAACATTAGTTATAGAAAGCACCCACTATAATACATCCAGTAAACAATTTCATATAATTCCTTATGTAGGCCTATAAGTCAAAAGGCTATTTAAAGGGATGACCATTCAAACCTATTTCAATTCCTTCTTCTGTTGAACACAAAAAAAGTTATTATGAAGAATGCTGGTTGATGATACCAACTGACTTCCATTGTATTTTATTCCTTACTACAGAGTTCAAAGGGTACCATCAACCAGCTTTTTTCAAAATACCTTATTTTGTGTTCAATAGAAGAAAGAAACATATAAAGGTTTAAACCACACTAGGGAGAGTAAATGGTGAATTTTCATCATAATATTTTTTAGGTGAACTGGTATACGCTGTAACAGAGACCCTCAACCAACCTGGTAATCGAGTCTTTTACCCTTGTCTCCTGAATCATTTCATTAGAAATCTGACATTATCTGTTTAATGGGCCTATAGGAGATTAATCTCTTTCACCCCACTTCTCTCTTTTCAGCCCCATCTCATTCTCACTGCATCATAAGGATATCTGACAGCTTTCATCTTTCAGATGAAGGGGGAAAAGTGTTGGTCAGAAGAAGCCAGAGACAGATTTTTCAGCGAGATTAAATGACTTATGAGGTAGTTAAATCATGAGGAATGGCGTATGTTGCCGACAGAGGATGAGCCCAGGCTTATTTCACTGTTTTTTTTATGTATGTCAACAGCTTTGATTACAACACAGTGACACACAGCGAATCTCTCTTAATACAAATGGAATTAAATATGGGCCAATAATTACGAAAGTCATGACACTTCTCACACCAGCTTTGGGCGTGCAATTACAGATGGTATAAATACACAAAATGCCCCGGGCCATTTCTTTTGCCCTTGAAGAGTGCTACCTCTGAGGCTCTTGCTTGTCTGTTGCTGTTGATAGAAATGGCTGTATCACTAGCTAACTAACCACCCCAGGCTAACACCCTATTCAACTAGGACATTCTCTTCTGTAAATACACCACACGTGGGAACATGATGCATTTCAATATGACACATTGAATTGAAGCTTTGTGAGCCACCCTGGTTGGGAAATGGGAATTCTCTCTGCATAGCGCTATCGTTGCCATCATGTTCTTTTTCTATTTTATTTATATATTTATTTTTTTATTCGATCTTCCACCCAGGCTTGAGTTATTGACTATGCCGCCCACCATGGCCCACAGTACAAGGCCAGCAGTGGAGGTTGAACGTGGGACCTGTCGATTGACTCTAACAGTTGCGCAGGGAGACATCAGTGATCGTTATGTAACTGCCATTGCTGCGTGGGATGCAGGAGCAGCACTATCATTCTGATAAAGCCAGGAAGGCTGCTGTCTCATTGAGCTAAGACCAGTTTCTCTCACTGTATTATGAGAAACAGCAATAGAATCTTTTTAAAAAGTGCATTTGATTATGTAAAAGCATATACACTCTTTAAAGGCGCAATTCACTGTTGCACATAAAGTACAGATTATTGTATACGACAAGCTAAATAAAAGGCAATATTAACATGCCGACTAAGCAGACTACAGCACTCCAGGGAGGTGAACTACTACATTTGTTAATATATAAACAGGAATATGCTACAGAAAATTTAACAAGTCAAACAAATATGCATAATTAGCATTAATATTATTTTTTCAAATGATCTGCTTGCCTTAAATTATAATCAAACTACATTAAACTATACAGAATTCACTTAATGGGCATTAGCCAACATAAAGACAGATCATAAAATAATCTGAATCAACAGGCAGTAAGTACAAACTGGTTTTACATACACAAGTATGGTGGTTTATACACAATATTCATCAAATTAGAAGAAATTCTTGACGAGGGGAAAGCAGTTGCACATAATCGCTTCATGTATATGAAAAGTATCTGTCCAAACAAAAAGTAATAAAAAAAATTTTAAAAAAAAAAACACACAAAAAAGTACCAACTACACTAGGGCTGGGCCAATAAACGCTTTTATATCAAAACGTGATCAAATTTATGTCAACAAAATTAATAAGCTCTGGACTTTTTTTACTCTATATTGATCTAAGAGCCAATCACAAAGCAAAAATGTGCAAGAATGGGAATCTGAAAGTGTGCTGAATTTAGAGATGGACCGAATTTCCTGCCACCAAAGATTTACTGGCTGAAATTTTTATGCCATTTAATGGACCCTCTAATTTTTGTGACGTCAGTCATTAACTACGTTTCCATCAACCTATCTTTTATAAGTATTTTGGATACGCGCAAAAAAACGGTTGATGGAAACGCCAAAAACATGTGCATACCTGAGTAGGATCAACTTTTTATTTGATAAGAAAAGATGTGCATAAACTGCGATGTAAACACTTTTACTGAACAAATTCCTGTATGCGCTTTAAAAAAACCCATGTGACTTATGTAAGATCATGTGATGATAAAAATGTGTGTGAATGGACAAACCAGCAGGCTGAGCACATTGTAAAACATCTGAAATGTTGTTTTGGTCAATCTAAAACGCCTTAACTGTTTAAGTATTAGTGTTATTATATTATTAATGACCTCCAGAATCAAGAAACAAGCCAACGCGTGTTTACTGCATGTTAGGATTGCCTTCTGGAAATAAGTCATTTATAAAATGAAGCTTCTCCTACCTCAGCAAATTCCGTTTTTACTGTTGATATTTGGCGCCAGTTAATCAGGAAGTGACATTTTTGTTCTCTTTGACTTGTTGGATGGAAACGCTGCTTTTATGCAATATTCCAGTTTTGCACAGAATGTTAATTAGAATTTTTGGATGGAAACATAGCTAGTGTTGGGGTACCCTTTTAAATCTGGAAGCATTAACAACTTATATCGAAATATATATTATTGTTATTGTTTAACATGGAAAATAATTATGATTTTGCCATCTCGCCCAGCCCTAAACTACACATAGTTTAAATGCATTCTATCCATATACTGACAAAGGATGTACTATTGCCAAGTGTCATTCATAATTTCCCCCACTTGGACAGGCCTAAAATTGCATTAGCCATATAGACAACCAGTTCTTCAACAAGCTGATAACCAAGCTTATTTGTTATGTCAGTTTGAGCATTCATTTCAATCAGTTTTCTTGTACTTTTATAATTTATTTGTTTGATGGTAAAGCCAGACTTTTAGCAGTCAGCATCAATTATTCTCCAGAAATTGTTCTACTGATTTGGTTCTCTTATGCCTCCACCAAGCGGCACTTTCCTCATGTTAAACCCAATATGTGAACAACCTCATAAACAACAATGGAGCACATACAGCAGAATCTGTTCTTGCTTCTAGGCATGTGGTTGTCTGTCACAAGACGACAAGCTTTATTTGAGCATGCTTCACTGCTGTGTCCTGTCATTGTATTCGTTGTGTCATGTTTCAGATGTGTATTTAAAAATGGCACTTCCTGTGTTTCGTTCCCTTGTCTTGTTGCACACTTGGTGCCAATTCTCTGGTACCCTTTTGGCATTATCCTTAAGCAGTGTGGTTCGGTACAGTATGCATTTGTCCGTTTTCATTGACAAAGAAAAATAAGAAAACAAAAAATGAGAACTGTACTATTCCACTTTGTTGGTCACCCTTTCCAAAGGGTACCTAGCACAACATAATAATACCAAAAGATTGAAACTAGACTCGCAGAACGCTATTGGTTTACTCAGAATAGTCACCAGTGCCTGCCAAGAAAGTGACAACATAGGAAGTGCCATTTTAAATACACAGCAGAGACATGGCACTGCAATAATAAAGAGCCTATCTTAAACAAATCTTTTTGCTATATTGTGATAAACAGCCATATGCCATACACAGGAACAGAATCTTTTGTATGTCCTCTATTGTTGTTTACGGGTGGAAAGTGCGAGTGATTCCATTTTCGCTCTATTTGCTTGTGCTTGCCACGCATTCATCCATCATTGAAGTAATGTTATTGAGTTTATGATAATAACTTGCAAGAGATTATTGAAGTTCTTCTCACGTCCTTTTAGAAACAGACTGGACAAACACTAGAGTGAAGCGTTAAAAAAAAAACTAATGAGCAAATGAATCTTTCAGCAATCTAAAACATGAAAAAAACTGTGATTTTTAATTATCAACATCACATTGTACTATTAAAGGAAATCAGAATGATGAGATGACTTTTTAACAAGCAGTTACAGGTGCTGGTGAAGAATAAAAGTACAGATGAGAGGTTAGTTTTTGTTGTATATGTATTGTGTTTGAACACAAATAGGGACTATGCATGTTTTTGATTTATTTTTCCATAAGGGTCTTCCATGAAGGGTATTCATGTTTTGTAATTACAGATGTTCAGTAATCTGCATAAGAACTGAACTGCAGCGATCATCAATTCCTGTTCCACAGAAAAATTATCAATTGATATTTACACACAAGTATTAATCTATATAAAGCAAGTTTTTGTGTAAAGTAATATATGTGAACGAATGCCATGTACGGCTTTGCTGCAACTTTTTTTCTAACTAAAATGAATGCCAACCATTCCCAGTGAAGATGCAAGACTGATAATGGTGACCTGCACCAAATTATACTGTACTGAACTGTAAGCTCAGTAAAAACAAGGCTCAAAAAAAAAAGCAAGGTTTGCTCATTTGGTACCCATGACAGTGGAAACGGAAATTCATGACATTAACATTGTAAGATTTGAGATATCACAGATATTTTTATGCATCCACATGGACAATGCAAACAACTACATTAACACCCCATGGAGCGAGAATGCGGAAAAAGCTCTCTCCCGCATTCTCTTCCCTTCCCCTACTCTTCCCCCTCACCCACCTCACAGAAAGCTCATCTTAACTCACAGAATAGTCATCTCTATGAATGTTCTATATCGATGGATGTGACTTTTTGCATCATGTTTGATATTTTAAAAGTCTCAGTGCGACTGGTGCAATGGTCTCATTCTCTCAGAAAAAAAAACAAATCAAAATAATAGATATATAACTTCAGGTATCTTTTGACCCACTGCTCTGAGTGTGCCTTTACTTACTGTAAGGGGCTTCTATTCAAATGACCATTTGTTCCCTTTAGGCAGAAACTCTTCAGATCTCACATGCCACTGAATGCAAATGCCTTTTGTTGTTCAACACACACCCTTCCCTAAAGGAGAGCCTTGGTTTGACTACTTAAGGGAAAGTTTCAAAATGTTCGGGCGATTCTGTAACCAGATCAGCCTGTAGTGTGGAGCTCTCATGCTCTATATTAGGTATATTTTGAAGTCAGTTATGCATCTTTTGATCTTAGATCTATCTTTGAAAATTTGATGTCTTGTACTGATTGTTGATGAATTGACTAAATAATAAGCATATATTTACCTGACTATTAAATAGTTACATTTGAACATTTTGCTTACTCTGTAATTGTTCATTTTAGTAGATTACGCTGTATCCTTATTTCTGCACTTCCTGCATCGGTCAGTAGACAGACAAAAATCCAGTTGAGATGGAGCATTGGGCAAACTAATTGTATTTTAGGGATCTGACTGACTCTTGATATTGATTCAAGTGTACTCGGGTGGAAAGGGGTATAATTCCGTCTAGGGCAACAAATAGTTGCACGATTAACCTAGATAGGGTACCCGACCCTTGTCTTAAAGAAATAATATTCTAAATTAAGTGTACATGTGAAACCATGACCTTGGCTAAACCAAAATTATTATAGAGAACAGTAGACGGTTACTTTTATAATAACGACCTTGACCTCTGATTAGAAATTATATTGTCTTCACTCAAGGGTGTGCATATAATGGGGACTAATCAAAAATACTTTAGAACGAGCAAGCATAGGAGTGGCCATCTAAAAGTATTAGTCAATTACCTCTGTTTAATAATCAAGACTGACGAGTGTGTGACCTTGAGGGAGGCCATCGGCCAGGGCGATTCCTCTGAGCAACATTTATCTAATTCCTCTGAGAAACATTTATCTAAATTATATATTGATTTAATTTTCTTGATGTTTTATGATTGGACTCAGATAAAATGAAAGATAAATATATTAATATTTTAAACTACCTCATATTCAAATTGGAGTCAGATATGAATTAAATTTGAAGTAAATCAACATTGTGCACTGGAAAGGCCAAACAGACAGTGAACCTTCATCCACCAGTGGACACCTTCATTGGGCCAATCGGGTGGACCTTACACCATTGACATTGACATCTAATTGTGATTTTTGTAACCAATATTGTGATTTTTATTTGATTTGCAATTTAATTTTGTAGTCAAGCTTCAGCTCAATATTCTGTATCGTAGCTACTTACTGCTAAAATGTAGTGAGTGTTAAGTTAAAAAAGAAACTGAAAAGATATTAACTTACACCAACATTTATTTAAATTTGTTTATAAATATTGAGAAATTAAACAAAAAATTTCTCTTTAACTCTGAAATTTTACTTTGCTGTTGCAACTAGATTGAGTGTCACTGGCAATACTTTCAGTCAATTTTTTAGCAAGACACTCCTAATATAGCCACCTGTGGAGCTTTTTCAGGTGATGGTTGCATTTCCTCGTGTCTGTGATTTTAAAACCAAAATAGTCCCATATTACCAATGTGGTGTTTTTGTTTGATATAAATTAGTCTATTATTGCTTCTGAAGCAGCAGATGCCATCATCCCACTTGTCCGCGCTTTCCTGTTTGTTTGTTTTATAGTGGGCTTTCCACATAATTCAGTTGTGCAATTCTGATTGGGCAGAACGAATGTGTGCTCACTCAATTGGCTGGTGAGACTATCACACACAGACGGCTGTCACGCATTTGCTCTGGGTGGGGGAAATTATATAATAAATATAAATTTCATATCGCAGCTTCTTGCGATTAGGTAATCGCAACATTTCAAATCGCGATTGCAATTCGATTCCATAGAGGCAACCTAGCCGTAACTAGCCCAAACCCCAACTACCCCCACTTTTACCATACCGGTCACTTCCGCTTTCATTTTCGGGTTTAGGGCGGCGTGATCATCATTTGCCTAGAGCGCCAATTCAGCTAGCTCCGGCCCTGTACATACATACATAAAAATATTCATGTACAAATACGCATGCAGTGTTATTTGTGTTTGTCAAAACAGTGAAGCATTTGCATGTTTGAATCTTACTGATCCTAAACTTCGCAATAGTCTGAGGTTGCATATTCCCGTTTGATTGGGCATGCTTCATCTGTCAAGTATGACAACCACTTTGCTACGCAATACAGTACCTACGCAGGCAATGTTGCACTGTGATTACACAAAGCAAAAGCAGAGCCTGGAAACACACATAGGTACCCAGTAATGTCATGTACACAGACACACACTATCTTAGCTTACTAGCTAAAGTTGACGCAACTGCAAGCACTGTTAAAGATTGTTAGATAACCAGCAATCACTCACACTCAAATATCACCATACACACAAACACACCCCTTGTATTGCATTAAACATCACACAGGGTGGGAGGGTGAAAGATAAATAGAGACAGAAATAAAAAGGGAGGGAAAGAGTAATGGAGTGAGTGAATAAAGGCGAGACGCAAAAAGCAAGATAGCACATCTTCAGAATAACCAGTTGGATGGAGAGTGGGTGATGGGGGAGAAACCATGCTCCACTAGTTTGCAGTGATAACAACACAAGTGTTGAACCTTGCTGTGATTGGAACGTACAAATAAAAAAGCATGTTTGTTTTTCCAGCCGAACGAGTATGAGCATCTGTTACAGGGAGGCCCCTCTCTTTATCTCTGTCAGCAGAGATCTTTCTCCTGCCATTGCATGCCGGGCAACCTCCCATCCACATGCATCCATGCACTGCAGATCCCCGCAGCTAATGCAAAATGACTTATTTCTACATTTATTTGCAAATTCAACATTTCACACAAGCTGAGCCAATGAGACTCGCAGCATCCCTGCAAGGTTCGTTGGTCGCGCTGTTCTGCCGTCAAACTTGAACACGCACACCACTCTGTCTTACTGGGGAGAGGAAAGCAAAAGGCAGATGCTAAGAATCACCTGACCTCTGTAATTAGACTGCCAAACCTTGTACAAATGCTCTCCCGTTTAACTGTGCTGATATCCCAATATGCTAATGCAAGCAAACTATAGGTAAAGCAATGTAACAGAAATATTAACGCGTAATAAAAAAAAGGACTAAATTCTTAAACATTAACTTGCAATTAAGCATTTGTCCTACTAATTCAAAGTATCTTTCAAAGAAAAGAACTGATTAACACAGAGCTGCTGCTAATTTTAGATGACCAGTGTCTTCAACCGATTTGCTAATCAAACACAAGATCTATAAAAGTAATTACCGTAAAATATTGTATTCCATTGGTCTCCAACCTTATATCACCGCGCACTGGTCAACGTTTGACAATTTTACCACTTGATCTCTTTACCTGCTTGCATAGGTTTTAGGAATAATATATTTGGTGACAAAGACTGGAAACAGTTTTGGCTTCTTCAAAATAAAAAACTGAATTGAGTGTCACTGGCAATACTTTTAGTCTTTACTTTCTACTCTTTAAACTTAGATCCTTCTCATTGTAAATTCATTATTAATGTTTTGATTTTTCTGGCTAAATTTTACATCCACAAATGTAAATTTTCAAAGAAACACCCTTACTTTTTATTTTCAGTAAGGACTTTGATTTATATGTGAACTCCTTAAAAGACTCATGCATGCATTATATTGCATGTAAAACTCTTTCTTAGTGTAAATCATTTTAACTTGTTTAATTTGCTGGAATTTATGTTACTTTTTGTCTCTCTGTTCATATTGTATCTTTGTAAATGTTCTTTTGCATAATATAAAAAAACTAAATACATTTTAAAAAACGAGCACCACCATTAAAAGTAACGAACTTTCACGCAGAAAAGACGCAATATGTGAACGGAAATCGTCATTTGCGATCTCCAGCAGTTGATCTTGCATAGACATGCTGGATTCACCTGATTTTTGTACAAATGGGTTGCGGATCCATTTCTTGGCAGTTCTTGGGTCCTTCATTGGGCCTTTTCCCCTTAGCAAAGAAACTTCGCAAAGATGTCTGTTTTTTACTCATTTTGCTACAGTAGCTTGTGGATTCAATTTTGGGGCTCAAGTGACCAAGATGTAACCGTGAGAATACGGTAATTTTTCAAAATAAAAGATTGTTCAGACTCTGATAATAAATAAAATATAAAATAAAATAATTAATGATTTTTTGTGTGGCCTGGTTCCAATTTATCCACAGACCGGTACCAGTTAGTGATGGTTCGTTCTTGAGCGATTTGTTCATTTTGAATGAATCTTTTATATGACTCGAGAATGATGAGTCCTCTCATGGGGTGATTTGTTCAAATCACGCACATTTGTGCAGGTGGAGAAGATTAGTTCATTTTTCGAGTCCTCTATCAGGTTTGAGTCATTCGTTCATCACGTGAAAGACAGAAACCAATCATATGCAGTCAGAGCCGGGAAAAGATTGAATCCGTTCATTTCTCGAGTCCTCGGTTTGAGTCGTTCATTCATCACGTCAAAGACAGAAGCCAATCATATGCATTTAAAGCCGAAAAAAGATTTGATCCGTTCATCTCTCGGCTACTCGGTTTGAGTCGTTCGTTCATCACGTGAAAAACAGAAGCCAATTATATGCATTTTGAGCTGGAAAAAAATTGATCTGTTCATCTCTCTGCACCTCCTTTTGAGTTGTTCATTCATCACATGAAAAACAGAAGACAATCATATGCATTTAGAGCCGGGAAAAGATTTGATCTGTTCATTTCACGATTCCTCGGTTTGACTCGTTTGTTCATCATGTGAATGACAGAAGCCAATCATATGCATTTAGATCCGGTAAAAAAAAAAGAAAAAAAAGAAAAAAAAGAATTGATCCATTCATTTCTAGAGTCTTCGGTTTTGACTCATCTCTCTTTACATGCTGTCACGTGATGAACGAACGACTCAAAAAGACTCAAATGGACTTATCATGGGTGTTTCAGGTCAGACGGTATGCATTGGATAAGCTTAAATGGGACTGTCAGTGTCAGGTGAACGAATGACTCAAATTTGAAGGCATGCCAGAAGAAGGGAGCAGAGCTAATCATAGATAAAACATCAGGTAAACAACGAAGGATTATTTTCTCCTTCTTAGTAGCATTGCATTTTATAGTAGCATTCTAGTTATGCCTTTTCTTGTAGTGTGATCATCCTTTGGGCTACTTGTAGATATGTTTGGAAGCATCTTGTAACATTTTAATGTTATTTTGGCAAATTAATGTCAGTAGCCAGTGGGTTAGGGACCACTGTTTTATTCTACTGAAAGCACAAGAAATTATATTACCTAGAGTAGTGCTGTATATATCATTTCATTTTTAACTTTTAGACATATACATTAAATGTAAAGGCTCACTTTAATAGCAAGTTTTAATGTAAATTTTAATTTAGAGGGCCAGGCGGTAATAACTTCTTATTGAAAAATGTCAAAATGCACAAAAAAGGATTAAAAGCCCTTAAATACAAGCGTGAAGTCCTACAAACTGCAAAATATATAAATGTTACTACAGCACATTTTGATGAGAAGTGTTATTATTATGCCACAGCATGCAAACGCATCTACTTCTACTAATGAAGGCATAACGTTCCATTTCAGCAAAATTCAACAGGTACATCCCCCACAATGTTTCACGCTAAACAAGACTCCACAGCTCATTAAGCGTCTCTAGTCATGTTTTCAACACAACCGTCTGAGCTGGTGGATATAGTTATCAGATTCATAGCCAGCAGTCACACAAGTGAGACCTGAGTCATGGTATATGCTGAAGTTACCACCAGCACCCATGATCATGTCTGACGAGGGAGGCTGAACAGTACAACTCTCCCCTAATTAGAGGGAACAGATGCTCTGCAGGGTAAACACAGCTTGATATGCACAACAATAAATTGCATCAGTCGGCTGGAGTAATCACTAGAGAAGAAAACTTCTCGATAGCTCCAAACACCCCCACCCTACAGGTTATGTAAAGTTTAAAGCATGCACAATCACACCCACTCAGATATGAATGCATAAGTAGTACTGTTCAGTGGCGTTATCTGCTTACGCATGTCTTCCAAGCTGGTTCTTCATAATTGCTAATGAATTCTCCTGAAACGTTAACGGCATTTGCTCAAATGCACATAACGCTCCACATTTAATGGCCAACGAGTCCATTGTTTGCAAATCTATCAGATGACACCGTGATCTCCGCGAGTTTGTCACTTTCATTTGGTTAACAACAGTCCTTCAGCCATTTTCATGGATTACGGTGGATCTGCAGGGATAAGCTTAAATGTGATCACAGCATATTTCATAATGACTGACCTTTCTCTTGTGATTATTTTGTGAGCATACTAAACATATCCCAGAACATTCTGCAAAATAAATAGTGTTCACGCCAGCAGAAGATTACTAGTGAACATTCCCTTGTGTGCCATTAAACAATAAGATGGCTTTCCAGCTTCCACACAAGGAGACTTTACCATTATGACATGGTTAACAAACTATTTGGATTTGACTACAAAGGCTCTGATATACTCAGGGAGATATTTTTTCATTCTTCACTAAGGGCATAGGTCTCAAACTCAATTCCTGGAGGGCCACAGCTCTGCCTAATTTTGCTCCAACCCTAATCAAACATAACTGATCCAACTAATCAAGGTTTTCAAGACTACTACTAAGCAGGTGTGAGTTGGAGGTGGTTGGACTACACTGTGCAGAGCTGTGGCCCTCCAGGAATCGAGTTTAAGACCACTGACTAAGAGGCAAGAGGTAGTTCAAAATATCTAAGCACTGTTAAAGAATATAACAATGCTGTCCAAACTTTTCAGAGCAGCGTTTAGAGGAATATGGATGTGTGCATGTTTTCCTCTCAATAACAAAAATATTTAACTTGTGAACATCCGTCCACAATGAACTAAACAGAGGATTTTACGTTTCATTTTACAGCAGTCAAAAAATGCACATAGTAGAACACGCCACACCTCACCTACCCACTAGTTCAGGGGTTCCCAAACATTTCAGCCCGTGACCCCCAAAAATGCAATGCCAGTGACTCACGACATATGCTCCGAGGTGGTTATATACAAACCTTGAATGCAACAGCGCACACACACCAATAGGCCCAAGTCTCCTTTTCATTTAATTTTGGAGAACGTCACTCAGAGATCATCCTCCATGTTCAGGCCTGTATGTATGTATTTTTAATGTACGTGAGTGTTGTAAAAATTTAACTTGGTGCTATAAAATAAATCTGCTGCATCTGACGCTATTGCTGAGTCTTTAATATAACGATAATCACCCCAGAAGTCACAACACATGCATGTTGCTTTTTTCAATGCAACTATTAACTACTATTTTAATCTTCTGTGGGTTATGGATAAAATATTCTCATTCAAATGGTTTAATAAAATTAATTCGATTTTTGGAAAGCACCAAGCAAACCCCACTTTGGGAACCACTGCACTAGTTAACCAATAAGAATATTTCTGGAAAACGGCAATCCAATCCAAAATTCTAAAACGGACTTGGTTTTAATCTAATTTTGATTGAAATGACATCAAGCCTTGCCATCAAACTAAATGCCTTTCTTCAATTTAGCTTGAAGCATTTTGGACTTTTTTTGCCACAGAAATCCTACAAAACTTTGCGTTTTTATCTGGGAAAATAAAATATTAAACATATCCTGACCTTTATGAGTCAAATGTTCTCAAAAGATTCTTGTTTGCACAATGCACAAAGCACAAAAGGGACGTTTGTCAACATGACAGCATAACCAGTCTCATTAAGGAAAAAACATACAATGGAAGTCAGTCACTGAAGCACCCTAACGTGCTAAAAACTTATTTTAGGCATTACACCTTTTTAACAGTAAACTGTTTAAGGGGGTAATGTCGTGTTTTAATATTTTGTGCTCATTTCAGCACCTCTCAGACTGTGTCACGACTGCAAGTCACGGTTTTCATCTCTTCAGGCAGCTGAAGCCAACAATCACAAAGGAACCTGAAGGTGATGAAGAGCTTAAAACCCTTGATATCACACACGAATGTCCATATTTAGATATAGCCCAAAACAAAACTCGCCTCGAGTTCATCTATTTCTGACACAACCGGGCAGGTTTTGATCTCCTCACAGGACAGAGCATCGAGCTCCTGACTGGGAACAAATTGCAGGGTTTCCCCTTCGACGCAATAGCGCGAGGACACACCCAGAGAGGCGCGAACGAGGCGCGGTGGACGTTACTCAAGGGGGTGACGTCAGAGGATCGACTGATTACCTCTTCATCAATCAACAAGAGAGCCTCTTTGCTCTTCACATGAAATGTACCCATTCATATCTGCCCATTAAAACCACCCTATTAGCTAGTAGTGGAAAACGTGCACTCTCAACGTTATATGACTGCGGTGTCAGGAATGGTGGGGGAATAGCATTAAAACACATCAAATCAATTGCGAAAAACGTAGTGGTTAAATGCAGCAGCTTATGTGCATTACCACTAGCAAACGATTAAATTGCCCGAGGCGCAAAAAAAATGAACACTAGCAACAGGCAAAAAAATGTCTCGTGAGCAAATACGGCGAGGTTCAGAAGAAGAGCACAACAGATTACAAGATAGAACATGTAGACGCACACCTGTGGATGGGAAAATATAAGTGAAGGACATAACGTTAAATAAACAAACAACAAGATGGAACAAACCTACCTTAAGGCTGCAGGGTTGTCAGAAAGAGTGAAAGCCACACATGGGACGTTCCTCCTCATTCAGTGCATCGAGAAACAAGTCTTCTCAAAAACAAGCCCTCTCCTCAAAACTCCCGATTATGAAAGACGCAAAAGGTCTCTAAGTAAACGCTTGCACGGATAGGCAATGTCTTTCGTCGCTTGCAAACCGTGTTTGTTTACTCTGCATCTGGAAAGTAACTTTGGAATTGGTGCCAGTCAACCAGCAGGATGGAATTATCGTTAGTCGCCTTTCCTACATTTAAAATGCGACCTCCGCGTTTAGTCTAAAACACGTAAAAACTTCTTATCACGCCGTCTATAAGTAAAAAGCCCGTCTGCTCGAATCCAATCCAACAGCTTTGTCTTGTCCAGAGAAAAAAGGAAATAATCACAAAAGAGATTGAGGTATGTTCCGCGTTTGGTTACGGAACGCAAACGCAACAGATCCAAGTTTTGTTTGGTTTTAAATCTTGTTTTCTGCGTGTTCACTGCTCTGTTTGTTGCGCCGCCGTTTAACCGCCGGGAAAAGTGCGGATAAACGCAACCTTTCACCGCACGACGAAAAAGACAGTTTCAATCACTGGTTGCTGTGGCTGGAAATCGAAAGAGGGAAGATAGAGATTCAGTCTGAGGGTAGGGAGAGCTGCGGCGGAGAGAGGGAGGGAGGGATCAGTCATTTAAGGTGGATCATAAGGAATATCGCAGCAAATGAATGGTCGGATCCTGGAATTCCCGACACCCCGAGTTGCTAGACAGGATATATTATAAAGAGAGATATGTGACTATAAAGCACAGAGGTGCGACAGTGTGTGAAGTATTTATTTATTATTTTTATGGCTTGTTGGGTTTGCAGATAGTTGAAGAGAGTCTTTTTTCGGATTTTATTGAGAACTGTTCAGTTTGTCATTTTGAAAATCAGAGGACAGTTTGATATTCTAGACAGGTTTTGTGTATATATATAAGTAGACCCCTTACATATCTATCTTTTAAATTCATATTTTTAATGGGAAGCTATAGAATATTATATTTGTGCATAGATTAGTCAGTACTGAGGCCAAATCTGGAGCTTATCTAACAAAATAACTTACAATAAGGGTCCAAAAACGAGTACACCCAAATTTATGTTATAGAAAAAAAATTAATACAATTTTTTAAAAGACTAAAAATCAAGAGAAGAAAAAAAAAATAAAAAATTTTGTTGAAAAAAAAAATGTTTTGCGATATTTTCTTAAATTTAATTGTATTATCTTTCAATTTCTAAATATTTTTGTGTCTAAATTATTATTTAAACAAATATATCTGTTTATTAAATCTGTTTTGTTTAAATGCACCAAAATTGATAAGTAAAATAATAAATTGAGCTCAACACTATAACAAGCTAGGCTAGACTTTTAACTGTGATTTACCTCAAATATCAAAAAACACGTTTTGTTAAAAAAGGATTTGCTGACAAGTTTCAACAGAAGGACTACAAATACCACAAGGATTCAAGTTTGCATACTTGATGTGACCAAAGACTTTTTTTAATCCTTATTTAGCATCATGCGCTTCACTCCAGTCTAACAGATGGCGAAAATAAATTATAAGTTGGTTTATCAATCTTCATTGAATATAGATGCAAAATAACTTAAATGAAATGGCTTTAGGGGCCTCTCCAAATACTCACACTCACAGTCAAAAAGTGACAGTTGCATGATGGTGTGCAATATGAAGGGTCGTTTGCATTGCATTTCACTTTGGCAGTTTTAGACCCCGAGTCCCCCATTTTTTGATGTGTACCAAATAGGGTACTGTAAACTAATTTACTCAAGTTTCACACCGGATTTTGTTTATGTGATTCTAATATTATGGCTTAGCTTATTAACTGAGAATTGTAACATGATACAAGAGGCTTTTAGTCAAATAGGCCTACAGTGAGCAAACATCATTTTATTCTGTCCAGACATGTGATCTCATAAGTGTTTTGAAACTAAGCTCACTCTGGCTTCCCCAGTGAACCAGTAGCCCACAGGTGGCCCATTACTGTTTGGTAGCCATGGTTACCTGTAATTCTGTCATTATTGCATACTCTTAAAAGGGTGACTGCACCATGTCTTCTGAGATTTTTATAGATGTTTTTATTCCTCGGATGGTTATGTGACTTTAGCCTCTATATAATGAGGCTGAGGCCTTATGTCTTTCACAATCAATGTGTCATTGGCACCATTTGGATTTCAAAGAAAAGTAGTTCTGTTAGAAAAAAAAAAAATCTATGTCTTTCTGAGATAAATGTACACAAATATTATACTGATGTTTCAGGAAAAGGACAAAGCATGTTTTGTATGTTGCTGGGGTAGAAGGTTTTGACAATATAGCATTAATTAGCATTAGGGATATCCCGATCAGATTTTTTTTGGCCTTGAGTCTGAGTCATTTGATTTTGAGTATTTACCGATACCGAAAACCGATCCGATACTTCTAAAAATACATAATAAAATAAAGAAGAGCAAAGAAACAGATCCAGGATGTTCCTTATTTTTATTTAATTCACTTTATTTTAACATTTAACAGCTCTGTTAACAAACAGAGTACTTCTGTGAGGTAGCTTGAACAATCAAGTAATAAATAACAGAAATGCTTCACTTTTGGACTTCAGTACATCAATACAGTATATCTTTAAAAAAAATCTAATATCAAAACAAATAGTTCCTCAACTTAAAATACTCAGCAGGCAATCTCAAGTTTATATATCTCACAGTTTGCTGTGGCAATGTTGTCATCATCAACTTTATAAAATGTCCAGACCACAGACATACTCACGCTTTCCGCTTCAAGCTGCTTCCGTCTTCTACTTTGCCGGCATTTAACCAATAGCGTCTCTGCAACAAAGTGATGTCATGCCGCACACGTTGCTGTTTCTGTGTGAAGTCAAGAAAGAGGTCCAACTCTGTGCCACCACATAACTATTGGTGTGTTAAAAAATAATAAGATACATATTCGAGCCCTGATAACGTCCGATTCCGATCGAGTCTAAAACCATGTGATCGGGCCGATTTCCGATGACGTGATCAGATCTGAACATCCCTAATTAGCATGCTGCTAATATGCTTTACTATGTTTGCATGAATGAGTATGTTGCTAGCATATATCTAGAGAACTTATTGCTGTCTCCATGTGCTCTCAGAATTAATGTGATTATGAGTTCTGGAAATTGGATATTCACAGGATCTCAAGTTATACTGACTGGGGAAATCTAAGATAAATATGCCATAAATTTTAAACAATAATCAAAAAAATACTGTTGCTAGGACTTTAATTTATCCTTTTTTCCCTAACACCCTTTGTTGTTGTAGTAGTGCACATTTGTTTGTGTAGTCTGTTTTATTTTATAAACTGTAAATTTAGAGTATATATTACTGAAATCTAGTATGCGAAATTATGTATTTGACTGTCTATCTGGTGCAGTATATGTATGGTTGCAAACTGGTGGTACATTTTATACATTCTGACAACAAAGCAGATGTATGTGACTGGCTCGTAATCACAAACGAGCTGGGCTGTAAGACATTTTTATAGCACTTTTTTGGCACCCTAAGTGAAAGTGTACACTTTTGATCATGTTTTTTATGAAAAAAACACAAGTCAGATCAGTTAGAAATATATAACATACCACAGCAGAACAATCTGAACTGAATGTGGTGGTTTCAGCTTGAAAGCCTTAGATGAAATTGGTCCTGTTGAAAAATTGGTTTCAGAAGAAAATATGAAATAGGATTTTAGTTGCTTTGACAAACTAACATAATTACAACCTCTTCTTTCTGCTGAAAACCAAATAGTTAAAATCGATGCACTGACATTTAATTTTGATATATAGGCCTAACATTTAACACCCAATATTACAACACCGCTCAGCATGTGCAAAGTCATCACTTATTTAGATGCTAAGAAGAACTAAAACTATGTTGTAATCCTCTTCTCTTTGCATCTTGCAGCACTACTTAAAAGTTCATACATCGAAAGTTGCATAACTATATCAGTATTGCTTCAATGGCATAATTTTAAGTCAATACATGGCAGTATTTTGTTTTCTGTTAATATTTGGCTATGTTTTACATCCTTGCTAAAGGCAATTTTTTATCAGTATTTACATGTGTCAAAAGATCTGAAAGATTAAGAAAGCGTAGACTCTCAAAACACTGTTGTTCCCCCTGAAAAACAGAAATTTTGTTTGTTTTGTTTAAACTTTATTGTCCGTTCTGCTTGACACAGAAAGGAAATTTGTCTTTAACACTGGTAACATACAAACAACCATATATCAATCCAACAACAACTGCAATTGGGATAAACAACTTTTATAAGCATTTCTTCGAGCTCTGGGAATTTTAAACCGACGCCCTGATGGTAACATTTCAAAAGCTGAGTGAAGTACAATCTTTAAAAATCCCAATTGCTGATTTTTTCCATAAAGGAATCAAATCAAATCTGCAGTGAATGCTGTTTATCACCAGTTATCTTATTTGATAATTTGTGATAGTTTCTTTATAGGGATGGATTTTACTCAGACTTAAATGTGCCATGTAATAAAACAACAAAAACTCTGAAATCTGAAGAAAAGGGCCCAGGATAGACTTTGCCCTCTTTCCTGAACTTTCCTTTCCCTCTGGTATTGATAATTACTCAGGTGTGACTGGTAACAAGGTTTTGTTCAATATTTTTGACAACTTTTGATTAAATCCCAACAGATGAGTACATCTTTAAATCTCTGGTTAACCTTTACAAAATAACCATTCATTGCTCTCCTTGGGTATTTAAGAACGAAATGTCTTGGGGTCGCAAGTTTGTATCCACACCGGCCCGTAGTGCAGAGCTCTCAAGCTCAACACTAGGAATAATTTGGATTTCTATAGTCTTCGATTTATCTTTGAGTAATTGATGATGTCAATATATTCATATAATATATATATATATATATATATATATATATATATATATATATATATATATATATATATATATATATATATATATATATATATATATATATATATATTCATAAAAGAAGTATTTAATGTTTAATTCAAATTGCACAATATTTACTTTGATAGTTTATTCAAATCTTCTGCAACGATATTTACTTGTGAATTTGTTTTACATTTATTTACAGCTTGTTGACCAATTTATGTATGGCAAGGCCATTCAAAATACAATGTTCCTTAACTAGATGTTTTTTCAAGTTACTTATGAAGAGAATGTTAGTTCAGTCATGTTGTTGTAATGTTTTAAGTTGACTAGCTACACAATAAAAAAATCAAAATTGAAATCGTGAATCGGTCAAACCTAGATTTTTTTTTTGCCAAATCGCCCTGCCCTAATCTAATGGGTGTTTTGAGCTGAAACTTTATAGACACATTCTGGATACACAAAAGACTTATATTTAATCTGGAAAAAGGGGTAAAGTAGGTGCCCATTAAAACTAAACTTGGGGAGGAGATTAAAGGGCGTCGCACACCAAATGCGTTACTCAGCGTTGCGACATGGCGCGCACCAGACACGGACATTCGAATGATATTTAACTATTCAGATTGCGCTCTGTGGCGCGGCAGAAATATGAGCAGTGTCCTGAGTCGAAGCTGGGCAACGCAGACAGCCATTGACTTGCGCCGCCGATGTGCCTACACTGATAGAAATCTATGTTTATAATTCTAAAATTCTGAATACTTAAAATTCAAGGCCCGCTCTACTATTTTTGCATTTATAATGACTGGTTTATAAGATTTGGTATTTACTATTCCTGTTTGACTTCCTAGAAATAGCTGTTTTGTTTTGCATCACAACTTGATGTAAATGGTGTGAAGCAAACATCCCAAAGCACATTGCAGACCTTATTTTTGCTCCTAACTCCAGGATCTGTCTTCAGGATGGCATATTTACATTTGATACAATTGGTGGATGTCAGAAGGTCGAAGAATGCAGCTGGCAGCCAAGAATAAACCATCAATTGTCTTAATACCAAACGCACATGAGATGGATGATGATGATGTATGAGTGCTACAGTACAGCCACATTGCACAAATGGTCTAAGATGTTGTTCAAAGTGATGAGGCCAGTGGTTTCATATGATATATGGACAGTGCTAATGGGCGAAAAGATGATTCATACAAACCTCATGGTTGATCTCAGCTGTGCCGCAAAAATAGTCCTGCCTCTTTTAGGTTTCACGAACCAGCTATGCAAGGTCAATTAAGTAAACAATTAAGACAAACAGGCCTCCGTCTGTTATAGTAATGATATTCATCTCTGTAATGGAGTGTTTTAAACAGAACTCTCAAATAAACAGCCTGCACTGTTAAAGCACCCGAATGACTCAGTTCAAAGATGCACCAACGGACAAATGTGTTGATAAGAGCTGTTTGCAAAAACATCTAAGTAGCGAAAAAAAAGTATTGCATGTATATTTGTTATGATCTGCGGAAGCTCTGGGAGTCCCTAAATGGCAGGCAAGTCCAAGGGCACAGGAAGCTCCAGCCCATCCAGAGATGAGGGGAAATGTTTCAAAACGTGTGAAGAAATAGCCGGAGCTGCTTTTGAAATTTTAATGTTGCAGAGCGATGGCAAACAGTAAATGAGAAATCTACTTTCAGACTGAGATAATGCCTGAAGCTTTAACAGCTTTTCTCACATTTAATTTTCCTTTGTGTGTTAAAATATTGCTTCTACGTCCCCATTTGCCAAGTATTAGAGAAAGAAAATAGACTGTAACAGTGCAATACCATAAGAACATGTTAATCAAAGCAGTTCATTTGAACACTGGGCTGTAAAACCAAATAAGTTACGGTAACTCAAACCATTTGAAGAGACCGATTGCAACAATGGTGTGCAAACACCATTCAAGTTCAAAAACTATTCCTAATGAGTACTGTAAACTTAATCCATTTGAGTAAACGAAGCAATTTGAGCACAGTAAAACCCAATAAATGAAGAGAACTCAAACCAACTGAGTACTGTAAAACTCAAAAAGTTAAAGCAACTCAAACCATTTGTGGAAACCAATTGCAACAAACCATTTGAGTAAAAAAAAAAACTAATCTATATGAGTAATGTGAACTTACTCAATTTAAGTTAAATTAATGGGGTATTTAATTAACGTATTAACACTGAGGTCAAAACTCTTTTCAAATGAGTAGAATTATCTTTCTGTAAATTTGGAGTTAACTACACTCATTTCCTTTGATAAAGTTGACTGTTCGGTTTTACAGTGTGTAATTTCTACCATGACATTCTCTTGGTGCATTTTTTTATTGATGTAGGTGTCTGGCAATAGACATATCTAAAATTAATATTATAATAATGATTAAGCTATTGTTAATTTCAACATGTGCACTGAGGTGTTGATAAGACTTTTTCAAAAGATACAATCTAAAATGGATGTACACACTTATTTTTATGTATATTTTTATTCATGTTGGACATGTATGGATGATAGAGACACTGGAAATAAACAAATCAATTTAATGATTTATGCTGGAACCATCAAGCTAAAACTAAGTGCACACCCTTTTCAATTTTTGCCTGGTCATTCTACCAAAAATATTAATATATTTTTATTCATGTAATATGGATAGTCAAAGAATAATAATAATAATAACAGAATGTTTCTAGTATTCAAGTCACTGTATGTTTGAATTAAACAATGGGCGCTAAAGTACATTATTAAATTCTGGAAGTATCACGTCATTGACCCACATTATTTTTTTTTTGTCATTGGGTTGGATATTACATGCATGGTGTCAGATTTAAGGATGATTGTGGAAACCAGGCACAGTTTATCTGTCAGTGCCAAAGCACTGTAGTTTGTTTTATTATTTATGATTTTCTCTAAAGGGAATCTTCAGAAAACAGGGCTCTTGGGTGTTAGGGTTTTGCCTCTGTTATGCACACATAAAGTGTGTGGTGTGATTTGTCTCACTATATCAGGCACTCTTCTAAAGAAAAATGCCTTGGAAAAAATAGCTCAGGTTTAAAATAAAATGTTTTTGAAAACCTTAGATGTAAAGTACTTGAAATCTTTCCTTATTTATGTGTCTGCATTACGCCAATGTTTTTCATTGCAGTGCTGTATCGGTGGTTGATTAAACAAACCAGTCAGTCTTATCATCAAATCACTCTCAACAGCACTTAACATACATTGAATGGGGTTATATAATGTACACATACTGCAGTCCAACAAGTACCATGTAAACGCAGGCTGTTTTCCCATGGAAAAATTAGGGCTTTTCAAACTGTTTTTTTCTGTTGGTCAATAAACTGTAAGTGATGTTATCATGGGTGTTTTGGGTGGAGAATCCCCCAACGGCTTTTCTTAAGCTTCCCTAATATAGGTTTTTTGATCATCTAAAATCAATAACATATTTACAAAATACATTTGAAATATTTCTTTATTAAGTTATGCAAACTTGTCAGTGCTAAACATATTCATATAAATTAAAGGCTAAACGTTTGCTCTACGATGCTAATGTAATTCAGATGGCACTTCAACCTTTTTTAAGTTACAAATTCACATCATTCAGTAAAATACCATATATATTCTAATTGTTTTTAGATGTTGTATGTTGTGATCTATTGTGATAAAGTTTTCTAGTGCTTGTTTTATAGACAATGTAAAATATTCAACCTTACGTTTACAGTAAATTACTGGCTAATAATTGCATTACTTTCTGTTTGTAAATTCACAGTAAATTACTTTGAGGTAGTTCATTATAACAATAATTCTTTAAATATTTCTAAATATTAAAAAAGTGCCTGTACTAGCATAAAGGTTCATTGATAATAATTTATATGTTGAATAAAATAAAGTGTTGGATTTCCTATAACTAACATGCTAAAGCTATAACCCGTTTTACAGTAATTTGCTGTAATTATGATGCCTGCCTTAATTTCACAATAAAATTCTGAATACAAAGAATTTCACAGTTAAATTCTGTAAAGTGATACTAATTTAATTTCTGTGAAAAATTACAATAACATTGTGAAATTCTGGGATTTTTTTTTTTTACAATGTAGGCAGCCAGATGATATTCTGCATTAACACACCATGAAAAGGAAAAATAATTAAAATTTAGGAGCAATAAACTCACTCTGATGCAGCACGTACTCAGGGTGCCTTTTCATGGGGTCACTGACTGTCAAACTACAATAATTTTTTTATAATATATTAAATATATGTTATATTTATTATACATAAATTATATCTATTATATATAAATATAATAAATATAAATTATATTTATTATTATAAATATTATTAAAATAAAAACTATATAATTATTATATACATTTTTTTTTTAATAATTACACTGAATAACCCCAAACTAGCTGCATGCTTGGTACAACAATCCTTTGGTTAGAATGATAAAAATTGTATATGGTATATATACAGTGGTGTGAAAATGTGTTTGACAAAATTTCCTATTTTTTTGTTGGTCGAAGGCAAGGTATTTTGAGTAGGTATTTTAAAGCTGCAGGCTCAAAACAGCTACAATTCCCTCAGTCCCAAAAATGTACATTTTCAACAAGATATAACAAATGATCTGATCGTTATTTTGACCTGAAACACATTCTGTACTGGAGACAAAATAAATATTTTACATATTGTAAAACGGATAAAATTTGGAGCCCTTTGCCACAGTATCTCAATTGGATTCGGGTCAGGACTTTGACTAGGACACTCCAAAGTGTCCATTTAGTTTTTTTTCAGCCATTCAGAAGTGGACTTGCTGGTGTGCTTTGCATCATTGTCCTGCTGCAGAACCCAAGTTCACTTCAATTTGAGGTCACTAACAGATGGCCAGACATTCCCCTTCAGGATATTTTGGTACACCGCAGAATTCATTGTTCCATTTATCACAGCAAGTTTTCCAGGTCCCGAAGCAGCAAAACATCCCCAGATCATCACCACCACTACAACCACCACTACCACAACCACATTTTACTGTTGGCATGATGTTCTTTTCCAAATTAACACCTCACCTCAGTGTGTCATCCTTTGAGGTGTGAAAGCTCCAAGGTTCAAAATTCTTCCATTAACACCCCCTCTTATATCCAGTTTGCAAATGAAAGTACATGGTGTAGTAGGTAATCTACAGTCTACCAATTGTGTCATCATTTAGCAGTTTTATTTACAGACCAAAATACCATGGGACTTTTTTATGGGAACATGACTATTAAGCATATATGAGTTTAGTGATATGGCCATAAAATAAACACATGGCTAACATAACTCCTGCTGATTCCAGTAGGGAAAAATGAAAGATATCTGTTAGAACCTACAGTATGTTCACCATGTGCTAAACACTTGACCCTAGGTCTCTTCAGAGGGAGAATTGCTGCAATCGATGTGCATGGATGAATAATTTATGTCACTTTAAATCAAACTATCTGCTAAAAGGTAATAAACCTCCAGGGCATCAATGGGCATCATAGCAATGATGACTTCTTGATTTAGACTTTGTATACTTTTACTTTTTATGTGCTGGTGATTTTACCAGGATAGAGCACTTGGGTAAATAAAAAATGTTCTCATCAGTTTTAAATGGTGGAGCTTAAGTGCTTTCATGCTCGAATTCATTGAGTTTCAGGAGAGCTGTGATCTACACGGAGCAGAAAACCAACACTGAATTGGTTTTCTGGAAATGTGCACGTTGTTAGGTACACTCAGGATGGTGTGTCAAAGAATAATTTGTAAAGCCACATCTTATCAGCTTCTATGAGCATGAAGGTCACCTCATCGCACACTACTTTACACATTTAAAAAGAATATCATATAATTTACACAATTATTAAGTAACAATTCTGAATAATAATAATAATCAGCTGTATTATTTCAGGTAACATGAAGTAATGCACACAATACTTTTATTTTTAAGTAAAGGTACGGTCTTCTAACACTGACATATTCTATTTTATTTTCAATAAACACATTTTTTGATAAAGAAAAATCACTTGCTTTGACTTTTTTAATATTAAAAGTTTTCTATCTCCCCTCTTTTTGTATAAGATTTGTGATCTTCTAACACTATCTTAAAAAAGCAAACATAACATCAATTTTACATTTGTAATGTCACGATCACCAGCGATCCAGCGAGTGCAGATCACTGGTAAACAAAGAGAATTGCATGGAACTACAAATCTGCCATTAAATGGACTACAAGATCCAGTCACGCACCACCCACACACCTGGCCTAGATCCCCTTGATTACAGAAGACTCAGTCAATAATGGATCCAGCAGGACATCTCGTCAGGTTACAGCAAGGCTTAAATTTCCTCAAGGACCATATCAGTACGTTTTTAAACTGTTAACATTACGACGCATTTTCCTTCCCTTGCCTTCCATGTTTTTGAACCTTGCTTTGTTTTGTTTGTTTTACCTTGTTTACTGCCTGCCTTCTAACCACTTGCCTGTTATTTTGACTACGAATCTGGATTTGCCTGCATACATCTGTTTGCCCCTGTGTTGACCGTTGCTTGCCTTACCATTCTGCTAAATAAACCTGCGTTTGGATCCGCACCCTTTTGTCAGTATCCACTTCACATTACAAGTAATGTAAAAGAATGTTATGCTATTTCTGTGTTTTCTTTTAAAGATGGCTTAAGATTGTCATTCATTCATTTTCTCTTCGGTTTAGTCCTTTATTAATCTGGGGTCGCCACAGCGGAATGAATCACCGGCTTAAGATTATAATATATTTATTTTTTACACAACACTCTCTAACACTAACAATCCATTTTTCTTAATTATTTTCCTTTTGCTTTCTTAATCCAAGTTTAATCTGACCTCCAAACCTTCTCAGCTCTTTATTTAGGAAATTGAGACTTTCTGAGAGATGTCATGTTATTTAATTTTGTTCTTTAGTTGCATCGATTACTTCTATTGTCATAATTTGTAAGTCTCTTTTGATTGTCTGTTTTATCAATCAGTAAATCAATTTTACTCAAAATCAATGTTCTTAAAGAGGTATGAATAAATGATTCATTAAGCTATTTGTCTACTCTTCATCAGTATGTGGACATATGTTTTGGCAACATCATATGAGGCGGTGTGTTGCTCCCCTTTGGGGAAGTCAGATCATCATGTTATGCATCTGCTACCCAACTATTGAACTGCATTTAAATAAAAAAACTACAGTGGCACCTTTATTTCTGAGAGTGTGTCCAATGTGTTCCAATTTTAGAATATAGACCCAGAATAATTGACCCAAAAACTACTTGATTTAAACCGTTATGAGTTTCTTTATTCTGTTAAACACAAAAGAAGATATTTTGAAAAATGCTGAAAACCTGTAAGCATTGACCTCTATATATTTGTTTTTCCTACTACGGAGATAAATAGCTAGAGGTATTCATTCATTAATCTTTTTTGGCTAAGTCCCTTTATTAATCAGGGGTCGCCAACTTATCCAGCATATGTTTTACGCAGCGCATGCCCTTCCAGTTGCCACCCAGCACTGGGAAACATCCATACACTCTCATTCACACACATACACAAAGGCCAATTTAGCTTATTCAATTCACCTATACCACATGTTTTTGGACTTGTGGGGGAAACCGGAGCACCAAGAGGAAACCCACGCTAACACGGGGAGAACATGCATACTCCACACAGAAATGTCAACTGACCTAGCCAGGGCTCAAACCAACGACCTTCTCGCTACCCACTGCGCCACCATGTCGCCCCTTAGAGGTATTCAGCTTTCTTCAAAATATCCTCTTGTGTATTTTACAGAAGAAAGAATCTCATAAAGGTTCATTTGGAATCACTTAAGGGAGAGTAGATGTTCAATTTTGAGTGAACAATCCCTTTATGAAGTTCATCGGTATCGGTTTTCACTACCCTAGCTGTCCCTTAGCAATCATGTAAATATTGGAGACAATTTAAGCCAATGGTTGTGATGCTACAGTGTCTATAATGGTCTTTGTACCAGTAGGTGGGTTGTGGGTGTGAGTGTGCGCACACAGGAACACGTGCGACATGTAGTCTCCATGGCTACTCTGACAGGCAATCTATATTTCTCCTGCAACTTGCTATGCACGCTTTGACCTCTTAATGACTGCCTTCCGGGATTTATTTCTTTTTTATTGTATTAGATATTTTTTCTGAGCATTTTCTGAAGAAATGAAATGTAGTCAGGCGGTGACAACTGATGGATGTAAAATGAAAAGAATGCATAATATTAAAGGTGCAAAAACAAAAATGTCAGACATTAATAGTACCGATTAATGTCAGTATATAATTAGATGTCATTATTTAATCATTAGTTGATATTCCTGTTGAATTTTTAAGGAGGTTTGAAATTGAATTGGCCACAACAGTAAATTCCAACAGTAAACTGGAACCCTTAAACTTGTTCAAATTCTTTTCGAGTCAACATTCAAAGGTAACTGCAAAAAAATCAAACAACGAGATATTTTCTTGCAGTTTCTTTCCTTACTGCAGTTCTGCCATGACAATTATTGAAGAGTTTTAATCTGGTAATGAATATGTATGTATGTTTATGTGTTTGGTCTTGGCATAGATCTGCTATGCTGCTACTGCTTTGATTATTGGTGCAGAGAAAGTTCTGAAACTTGCTACTGCCAGTATTTTCAAACATGCTGTCTGCTAAAATAACACTGCTGTTGCAGACATAACATACATGAACCTTTGTAGCAAATCTATACACAGGTGGAGCTGGAGGAGTTTATCCAAAAAATGTGCTGCAGATTGCTAACACAAATGTCACTGAAGCTCATTGGCTGCGGAGGTGACAGTAACCAATCATGTGCACCATAGGGGGAAGCAGATTGGATAAGACTTATCAGCCTGCAATCCAATAGAATTTCATGACAGAACTTTCTATTAAGGTTTAAAATAAAATAATTAAATGTTCAGTTGTTTGTTTGCTTCTGAAAACTTAAAATGGAGATTTATATTTACAATATATCTGAAAGAATTCAAAGCGCTTCACTTTTTCTACATTTTTTATGTTACAGCCTTATTCCAAAACGGATTATATTCATTTATTTCCTCAAAATTCTACACACAATACCCCATAATGACAATGTGAAAAAAAAGATTTTTTGAAATTAAAAATTGAATTTATTAAAAATAAAAAACCTGAAAAATCACATGTACATAGGTATTCACAGCCTTTGCCGTGAAGCTCTAAATTGGGCTCAGGTACATTCTGTTTCCACTGATCATTCTTGAGATGTTTCAGCAGCTTAATTGGAGTTCACCTGTGGTAAATTCAGTTGATTGGACATGATTTGAAAAGGTATACACCTCTCTATATAAGGTCCCAGGGTTGACAATGCATGTCAAAGCACAAATCAAGCATGAAGGCAAAGGAATTGTCTGTAGACCTCCGAGACAGGATTGTCTCGAGGCACAATGCTGGGGAAGGTTACAGTAAAAATTCTGGTGCTCAATTTCCAATGAGCACAGTGGCCTCCATCATCCGTAAGTGGAAGATGTTTGGAACCACCAGGACTCTTTCTAGAGCTGGCCAGCCATCTAAGCTGAGTGATTAAGGGAGAAGGGCCTTAGTCAGGGAGGTGATCAATAACCCGATGGTCACTCTGTCTGATCTTCAGCATTCTTCAGTGGAGAGAGGAGAACCTTACAGAAGGACAACCATCTTTGCAGCAATCCACCAATCAGGCATGTATGGTAGAGTGGTCAGACGGAAGCCACTCCTCACCTGGATTTTGCCAAAAAGGCATCTGAGTCTCAGACCATAAGAAACAAAATTCTCTGGTCTGATGAGACTAAAATGAAACTCTTTGGAGTGAATGCCAGGCATTACGTTTGGAGAAAACCAGGCATCGCTCATCACCAGGCTAATACCATCCCTACAGTGAAGCATGGTGGTGGCCGTGTCATGCTGTGGGGATGTTTTTCAGCAGCAGGAACTGGAAGACTAGTCAGGATTGAGGGAAAGATGAATGCAGCAATGTACAGAGACATCCTGAATGAAAACCTGCTTCACACCTCAGACTGGGGCGACGGTTTATCTTCCAGCAGGACAGTGACCCAAAACACACCAACAAAATATCAATGGAGTGGCTTCACAACAACTCGGTAAATGTCCTTGAGTGAACCAGCTGGAGAGATCTGAAAATGGCTATACACCCATCCAACCTGATAGAGCTTGAGAGGTACTGCAAAGAGGAATAGGCAAACATTGCCAAAGACAGGTGTGCCAAGCTTGTGGCATCATATTCAAAAAGACTTGAGGCTGTATATGCTGCCAAAGGTGCATCAACAAAGTATTAAGCAAAGGCTGTGAATTCTTCAGTACATGTGATTTTTCAGGTTTTTTATTTGTAATAAATTTGCAACAATTTTAAAAAGTCTTTTTTTTTCATTGTCATTATGGGGTATTGTATGTAGAATTTTGATGAAATAAAGTAATTTAATCCATTTTGGAACATGCTGTAACATAAAAATGTGGGAAAAGTGAAGAGCTATGAATACCTTCTGGATGCACTGCATTTGCCAATATATTTCTTGTCTGCTTCCAAATATGAAGAGTTTTGATAATTGGTATCTGCTAATATTTCATATCACTTCCTAACACTAAACATTTAATTAGTGTCAGTTTTTGCATTATGATTCAAGTCAAACCTAAACATACTTGCATACAGTGAAGATCAAAAAGGGGAGAACTTAACATTTTTGGGGTCTCTGGAAGATTTTGAAGATCTGTTGGAAGATAAAACAGACTGTGTATGTGTAGTTCATTCTTGTGAATTTGATGACTATTTTTGGTGTATTGTTAGACGTTGTTTCATTGACAGACCAGATTTAGCCTTGTTTGAAATTGTTCATTCATTTTTTTCTTAGTCCCTTTATTCATCAGGGGTCGCCACAACGGAATGAACCACCAATTTATCCAGCATATGTTTTACACAGCATATGCCCTTCCAGCTGCAACCCAGTACTGGGAAACACTCACACACACCCATTCACACACGTACACTATGGATAAATTAAATAAATTGCATTTATTGAATTCACCTATAGTGCATGCACTGCAAAAAAATGTTTTTATTTTATTACTAATGTTTAGTTTTTGTCTTGTTTATAGTCCAAATATCTAAAAGCTCTTAAATCATTAAGAAATTTCAAGACAAGCAAAAGTATTGTCTTGTTTAAGAAATAATATGCCAAAATGAAGTGAAATTTTCCTTAAAACAAGCAAAATAATCTGCCAACGGGGTAAGAAAAATAATCTTATGTCAAAAGGAACAACTAAATTGTTTTGCTTACCTCATTGGCAGATTGTTTTGCTTGTTTTAAGGAAGAACTCACTTAATATTGGCAAATTATTTCTGAAAATAAGATATAATGTTCTGCTTGCTTAGAAAATACTTCTTGAAATATCAACTTTTAGATATTTGGACTAGAAACAAAACAATAACAGTGTCTTTTGACTGTGGAGGAAACCGAAGCACCCGGAGGAAACCCACGCGAACACGAGAAGAACACACAAACTCCACACAGTAACACCAACTGATCCAGCCAGGACTCGAACCAGTGATCTTTTTGCTGTGAGGCGATATCGCTATCCACTACGCCACCATGTCACCCCTGTATGAAATTAGGCATATATTAAATTCACACAACACGCACACACATAATTGCACAGTCGGTCGAAGATTTGCTGAAATCATTCAAAGCAAGATTCTGTACAATTCACACAAATTTTAGCTGTAAGCTTTCTTCATGCCACAATCATTACTGCTCTCAAAGTTTGATCAGTGTGTTTTCCACAAAATATGTGGAAATTTTGTTGAAGCCTTGATTATGTTTATAAAATTATCTTCTAGCATGGTATAGCTACACACTAAAATTCCTTCAAATTTTGAAGAAAGAATTTTTTTTCTACTTTCCATTTTAACTGTACATCAAAAGAGCTTTAAACTGTATATTCATATATTAAGAATTATAAAACATTGTGCTATACACACAGAAAAAATAGTACAATTTTGTAAGAAGGTACAAACCCTTGTCACTTGTTATGAAGCGGACAGGAGACAGAGGTAAGGAAACGTTAGGGTGTTTATTAAATGACAACAAGGAGCACATGAAGGATAGCCAGGAGGATCAGGAATGATGTTGGGGTCTTTTCCTCCGTGGCTGGGTAACAGGAATACACGAGGATGGACAGCACACACCAGATACAGCTGACAGAGGATGACACAGACTTGGAAGGACTGGAAGACAGGACGATTCGGGTGGACCAGGAAGACTAGGAGGAATACAAAGAGAACAGGTAAGTAAAGCGTTTGTTTTAGCTGAGGATGACTACGCTGAGTGGTCGCTCAGTTGTCCGCTTTCGTCGAGACGAGCCCGGACAATGAGCGACTGGAGTGCTGTGCTTTTATCTGGTGCTCGTGAATGTGATGCAGCTGTGTGCTCATTAGAAGTCAGGTGATGGTGATCTTCGTGAGTGGGGATCGTGAGAGCCTGACCAATCCGTGACAGTACCCCCCTCCCCAGGGCCCGCTCCTGAGGGCCGACACCTCCGACGCCGTGGTGGTCTCCCTCTGCCTCTAGGCGCTGGGAACTCAGGGTGGCTCTCATGAAACTCCACCATGAGACTAGGATCGAGAATATCAGCTCTGGGAACCCATGTCCTTTCTTCGGGGCCGTACCCTTCCCAGTCCACCAGGTACTCCAACTGGCCACCACGACGTCGGGAACGCAAGATCTCCTTCACTGCGTAGACGGCTCCTTCTTCTAGGAGCAGTGGAGGAGGGGGTTCCTCTTCGTGGTCAGGCTCTGTGGAGGGAAGAACAGGATCGTGATAGGGTTTCAGGAGTGATACGTGGAATGTAGGGTGAATACGGTAGTGAGAGGGTAATTGTAGTTTGTAGGTGACGGGGTTAACCTGTTCCACGATGGTGAAGGGACCAACAAATCGGGGACTTAACTTGCGAGAGGGCAGTCGCATGCGTATGTCCCGGGTGGATAGCCACACCTTTTGTCCGGGTGTGTATCTGGGTTCTTCAGACCTTCTTCTATCGGCGGTTACCTTGCTTCGACGGACTGCCCTCTGCAGATGTTGATGAGCCTCGTCCCAGACTCTCTCGCTCTCCCGGAACCAGTGATCCACTGCGGGGACATCAGATGGTTCGCCATCCCAGGGAAAGAGCGGTGGTTGGAAGCCCAGGACGCACTGGAATGGCGTGAGTCCGGTGGAGGGTTGCCGCAGTGAATTTTGGGCATATTCTGCCCAGCCCAAATACTGGCTCCAGGAGCTCTGGTGACCACTGCAGAAGGTCCTCAGGAACCGTCCCACCTCCTGAATCTTCCTCTCTGTCTGCCCGTTGGTTTGGGGATGATATCCAGAAGAGAGGCTGACGGCCACACCTAGGAGCTTGAAGAAGGCTTTCCATAGACGTGAGATGAACTGTGGACCTCTGTCCGACACAATATCTTCTGGAATACCAAATGACCTGAAGACTTGATTAAAGATATTGTCGGCTGTTTCAAAGGCTGTGGGAAGACCTTTCAGAGGGATTAGTTTGACAAACTTTGAGAATCTATCTACGATGACTAGAATACAGGTATTACCTTCTGACGAGGGGAGGTCAGTGATAAAGTCCACTCCTAGGTGTGACCAGGGACGGTTCGGAATCGGCAAGGGATGGAGCTTTCCAGCGGGTAGATGACGTGGGCTCTTGGATTGGGCACAGTCCTTACAGCCCTGAACATATTGCCTCACATCCCTTGCCATGTTTGGCCACCAGAATCGTTGGGATACTAGCGAGAGAGTATTGTTGATCCCTGGATGTCCAGTGCCTAGCGAGGTATGTAAGGAGTGGATCAGATCTACCCGGTGTTCAGGTGGTATGAACTGCCGATGAGGAGGGCATCCCGGCGGAGCAGGGGCTTCCGGAGTGGCAACGACTGGAGGAGCGTTCCAGGTGATCGGACAAATGGAGATGTGTTCGGGAAGAATCTTCGTTGGGAGTTCTTCATGATCGTGATGCTCGTGTAAACGAGAGAGAGCGTCTGCTCTTAGATTCTTGGGTCCTGGACGATAGGAAATGGAGAAATCAAAACGTGAGAAGAAAAGTGACCATCTGGCTTGACGTGGACATAGTCTCTTGGCCTCTTTGATATATTGGAGGTTTTTGTGATCTGTGATCACCTGGAACGGATGTTTGGCTCCCTCCAACCAGTGACGCCACTCCTCCAAGGCTAGCTTGATTGCTAGAAGCTCCCTGTCTCCTATGCTGTAATTCTGCTCCGCCGGGCTCAACTTCCGAGAGAAATAGGCACAGGGATGCAGTCGGGGCGGTGTATCATGATGTTGGGATAATACTGCCCCGACGCCGGTGGTGGATGCGTCCACTTCCACCACGAAAGGAAGATTTGGGTCAGGATGAGTCAGGAGTGGGGCCCTTGTGAACTCCTTCTTAAGAAGGCGGAAGGCTGCGGCTGCTTCTTTGGTCCACTCCAGTCCTTTGGGTTTACCCTTGAGGAGATTAGTGAGAGGTGATGTAATCCTGCTGTAGTCCTTGATAAACCGTCTATAAAAGTTAGCAAACCCAAGAAACCTCTGGAGCTCCTTAATGGAAGTGGGTTCTGACCAGGATAGAACAGCCTCAATTTTCTTCCCATCCATACGTATACCGGTTTGGTCAATGATGTATCCCAAGAAATGAATCGACTTCTGGTGGAATGAGCATTTCTCCGCTTTGAGGTAGAGGTGATGTTCTCTCAATGTGTGTAGGACCTCCGCAACGTGTTGGCGATGTTCGGCCTCACTCCGGGAGTAAATGAGGATGTCATCTATGTACACTATTACAAAGTGGTGAAGAAACTCCCGGAGGACTTCATGAATGAAGTTTTGGAATACGGAGGGGGCGTTGACCAGACCGTAAGGCATGACCTCATATTCATAGTGGCCAGTAGGGGTCACGAATGCTGTCTTCCATTGGTCCCCCTCACGTATTCTTATCAGATTATACGCGCTGCGGAGGTCCAATTTAGTGAAGACTTTAGCTTCTCGGAGCTGTTCCAAAGCGGCTGGTACCAGAGGAAGGGGATATCGGTATTTTACTGTACCGTTATTTAGGACCCTGTAGTCGATGCATGGACGCAGCCCTCCGTCCTTCTTGGCCACAAAGAAGAAGCTTGAGGCGGCTGGTGATTTTGAGTGACGTATGTACCCCTGACTCAGAGCCTCCCTTATGTAATCTTCCATTGCCTGATTCTCTGGAAGCGAGAGCGGGTAGATCCTACCTCTTGGCAACTGGGCATCTGGAACTAGGTCGATCGCGCAGTCCCATGGCCGATGCGGCGGTAGCTGGGAAGCTCTCTTGGGGCAGAAGACATCATGAAAGGAGCTGTACTCCTTAGGAATGTGGATAGACTGCTTCTCAGGAGGACTCTCGACCGATGTTGTAAACAAAGAAATGGGGTTCCGACCTTGAAGAGGGAGATTTGGAAAACAGGTAGGTGTACATCCAGATCCCCATTTCTTTATCTCTCCTGTGCCCCAAGAGATGATGGGATCGTGCTTCACCAGCCACGGGCGCCCTAGAATGATGTCCATATTTGCACCCTCCAGAACCAGAAATTGAATCCTCTCTTGATGTAACAACCCCACTTGAAGAAGGATGTCTTCGCATTGTCGATGGATACGGGTCGAAGATCGAGTGCACTGGGTTATCGGTTGTATCTGGTATATATGCGAGGACGCCTCAGTACGTAGGTGGAGTTGACGACAGAGGGATTGGGAGATGAAGTTCCCTGCTGACCCGGAGTCGATGAGGGCTGTGACAAGGAGAGAAATAGAGGCAGTAGTTATTTGTACGGTGGTAGTAAGTGGTTTACATTGTTCAATATTCGTACTGAATACACTCACTGAAGTCCGAATGGGACGAAGGGGACACTCCATACGGGTGTGTCCACTGACACCGCAGTATAGACACAGACCCCGGGTCAGCCTCCTCTGTCGTTCCGCTGATGTCAGTCTTCCAGACTCTATTATCATGGGTTCTGGTTCTGGAGAGGCTGTTGACTCAGGCGATTGGAGGAGTGCAGACGAGGGGGTGATGGTGTCCTGTTGATAGGAACGGAGACGATCGGAACATCGGAGAGAATGTTGGATGAATCTCTCCAGACCCATAGTATCATCTAATGTGGCCAGCTGGATTCGGAGAGTGGGTTCCAAGCCGAGCCGGTACGTGGTCAACAACGATCTCTCATTCCATCCACTTGCAGCTGCTAGAGTGCGAAACCGGAGAGCATATTCCTGTGTAGATAGAGTACCTTGCTTTAGATGATACAGCTGCTCTCCAGCGGCTACTTCCCCATCAGAACGTCCAAACACCTCTTTGAAATACTCCGTGAAGGTAGTGATGGAATTCATGACCGGCCCGGCTTGGTTCCAGATCGTCTCAGCCCATTTAAGTGCAGGCCCAGAGAGTAGTGATACGATGTAGGCGATCTTTGACTTATCTGTGGGATATAGAGAAGGTTGCATTTCGAATATGAGGGAACATTGTAACAGAAAACCATTGCACTCCCCCGCTCCGCCTGAGTAGGGCGCTGGTCGGGCCATGGGACTGGAAGGAAGGGCCGAAGAAGAAACTGTGGAGGCGGAAGTGCTCGGTGCTGGTGGTGCGTTGGAAAGTGGAGCTGGTGGCTGTAGAATCCGCTTCAACTGGTCCACCAGCTCTTGAAAGTGATCGGGGGTGCTCATGTTGTCGTCGTTATTGGTCCGGGCTTCTGTTATGAAGCGGACAGGAGACAGAGGTAAGGAAACGTTAGGGTGTTTATTAAATGACAACAAGGAGCACATGAAGGATAGCCAGGAGGATCAGGAATGATGTTGGGGTCTTTTCCTCCGTGGCTGGGTAACAGGAATACACGAGGATGGACAGCACACACCAGATACAGCTGACAGAGGATGACACAGACTTGGAAGGACTGGAAGACAGGACGATTCGGGTGGACCAGGAAGACTAGGAGGAATACAAAGAGAACAGGTAAGTAAAGCGTTTGTTTTAGCTGAGGATGACTACGCTGAGTGGTCGCTCAGTTGTCCGCTTTCGTCGAGACGAGCCCGGACAATGAGCGACTGGAGTGCTGTGCTTTTATCTGGTGCTCGTGAATGTGATGCAGCTGTGTGCTCATTAGAAGTCAGGTGATGGTGATCTTCGTGAGTGGGGATCGTGAGAGCCTGACCAATCCGTGACATCACTGGGGCAGTACCTTTTTATGGAACAGAATTGTACCTTAAGACAAAGAAACAAATTTGTACCATTGCAGTTTGTACCTTCAAGGACATGATTTGTACCATGAGAAACCAAAATGTACCAATGGTTTTTAAAACCCGCAGATACAATATTGTACCTTCATCAAAGGCACAAATGTGATGAATGAAGGTACTGTACCACTTCAGTGACAAGACACTGTACCTTAACAGTGTCAAATGTGTTCCTTCAAGAACTATTTAAAGGCATTTTGCTATATCCAAAATGAGTCAATTTATTTTAAAATAGAAATAGAATTATGCAAAAGTATTGTAACGAGATATGCACAATGTTTGATTAGTTTTTTCAATAGTAAAATGTCTGCATAAACACCTTGCATAAAACGATGTACATTTTTTTTGAGAACAATTGTGTACCTTTATTTCAATTGTACCATAAAAGGCACAGAGCAGTATGTGGTCATTTCTGTACCATATAAGGTACAACTTTTACAAAGGGGCAAAACTGTTCCTTAAGGAACATTATTTGTATCACCGTATACTTTTTTTCTGAGATTGTAGGTTTGTGCAGTTCTGGTATAGCTTAAATTGTTTTCCCACACACAGTGCATTGATGTTCCAAAGGTTGCTGATTCTGTCAAGCTAACAAATTTGAATGTGAGAACATATAACACAGTAAAACATGGTTTCATATTCCTATTTCGGAGTTGACACACAATATGAGGGCATATCTCAGCAAATTTAGTTCTAACACAAAAATTATGGAAATCTGTGACATGTATAATAAAAGCATACACACAAAACACTAGCAACACTAAGTTCTTTATGATATCAATATTTCACCCACTTCAAATGTAATCACTCGATTGACAGGGCATTATCAGTGGTTATCAGCTGATAGATATGGGTCAGCAGGGGCCTTCTGTGCCTACTGGTAGGCTCAGAAGGCTGTTATCTTCAATTTACATGGTAAATCAGCTATACTAATAGAGAAGACTTCAGATCCAGATCTGTTTTTACATTACTGTGATGGTTTGGTTTAGGGTTGGGGTAGACGTTATTAAAGTACAATTAATGGGAAATTTAATAAACAATATAAATAATTCTCGTTAACTTCCAGCCGCAACTGTTTGTCTATAGCGGATTAACCATGTGGATGGATGATAACAGCCTTCTGAGCCTACCAGTAGGCACAGAAGGCCCCTACTGGCTCATATCTATCAGCTTATAACCACTAACAATGGCAATTCATTCAAGTGATAACATTCGAATTGGCTGAATATTTAAGTATAAAAGACTCAAGTACTTTTTAAAAATGTATTTATGTTTCAGAAGTCCTTTAAAACTCTAGTTCTATTCATTAACTCAAGTGCTCGCCTCTGATTATGATTTAGCTAAATTACATTCTGATCAAATGCTTTATTCATTATGTCTATATGTCTTTTTGTGGTATTTCTGTATTTTCCAAGGTAGACTTGATTCCACAGACAGTGTGACACCCTCACAGGAATATATTTCCCGCCTGTAGCCGGAATTGTTGCTCTAACCTTTTACTGCCAGCAATACAATTATATGTGATGCCGGGCTGATTTTGAGGCTCAGAAATTCATGAGCTCTGCTTGCGGTGCAGCTGTGACAAAGCCTTTTCCAAACAGGCCGCATAAGGACATGTGGATATAAGCTTCAGCACAGCTTCAAACCTTCTTTAACCACAGTCATATCCTACTGAGTCATTCCTAGTGAGGATGGCAAATGCTAATTTGAAGTGCACCGTGCACTCTCATACCTCAGTCCATTGACTTTTGAGTGAATTGCGATCTGTCGTGAGCAGAACTCCAACAGTGTTGCTGAAAATGAGCAAGTGATTACAGTCGGGACAGTGTGTCAGAGACTAATTTCCTAATTTGTATGCTTCCCTCTTATCGGTGGAGTTCCGATGAGCTTCAAGTGCACCTCATCATATGCTACCGGCAGGACTCCATTGTCATGCCCCTGCTTTTGTCCATCCATCCATGTCATGAGGATAAACATAAACTCAACAGGTTTTGATACAATACTGCACTTGTGTCATACTTCACGTAATTGATTTGTCTCAAATTAGGGTCTGTCGTAAACAAGCTTTCATTGATTTCATGAAACTAGCAAGGACTGCATTGTGCGTAAACACTTTAGCATGAATTTAGCATTAGAAATGGTTCAGCTAAGAGATGCTTAGCATTTTTAAAGCCATAAAGCAAAATGCTGAGGCATTTTGATAATGGCTGTGACTTTCAGAGGAATGTTATTTAGAACACAGAGAACAAAAGCATTTGGATACTTTAGCGTTACTATAGCTACAGAAGAGTGCAGGACTATTTCCGTCATCGTGTTTCACTCAGCAAAAAGCCACAGGTATTATGCGATTTATGACAAGCATGTCTTTTATTTTATGAGCTTGCTAAAACAGAAGTGACCGTCAGCACTAGTAAACCACTGAAACGGCTGGCTTTTCCTTATCTGACCCAATAGTTCGAACATATGAATGATCTTATAGCGATAATCTAAAGTGGTTAAGACTATGAAACACGAGAAGACGTGAGGGAATTCATCTATAGTTTTCCACTCTTAGATGGGACTCCAGAGATTTCTCTGTCATGATGGTTTTTACTCTTGCGATCAAAAAGCTTTTCTCTGTCGAGTCAGACAAAACGATTTGAATAACGATCATTACTTTTGTCAGTTCTGAATCGAATCATCCGGATTATACAGCTGAAGAAGTCAAATGTGTTTGCACATTTGGTTTGAATTATGATATGGTTTTTCAAATCCATAATCCTAAAAGAAAAGTGTGAAATTATGTTTCTGCTCCTGCAAAGCCTCTCCAGAGTAACGTCACCAACGTGGGCTGTGTTAGACCTTTTTCCCTCTCTCCCACGCTTGGTACCACTGCCTCATCATTAGCATGCAAGCCACAAACACTCTCTCACACACACACACAATCCTGCACCCAGGCGTTCACTTCAAACACCCAGCGCAGCTTTAGTCCGCATGCAGCCGGCAGCATTAGAGCCCAGGATAATGCATGAGGAAAGTATACCACATTCAAAACATGTAAAAGGCATGTTTGCAAATGAGGAACGTGTGCATAAATATAAACAAGTTCAATTAGTGGCGTGAAACGCATAAACATGCTCACCCGAACATACACGTGTAACAAAACCCACAGCGCCCTGTGGCTTTGAGCGCAGAATTTGTGTATTCAAAGATGTAGGTTCCAATCGTTTTCATGAATCGTGCTTTTTCTTTCACAAATATAATGAACCTCACAGTATTTACATGCTTGGGTTTGCCAACGGCCTATTTCACACGGAGCTGCTCTGGGATTCTGCAGCATAATTCTGCAGCAGAATTACTCCTAAACATAATAAGTTCACAGCACAGAGGGAGTAAAGCCAAGAAAACGCTCACTTAATATCAGCCAGAGGGACACAAGAACACTAGCTCCTTTATATGCTAATAAGACTCAGCCACTGTGCAGTGCTTACATTCTGCCATTCCTTCATGAACTTACTATGTTCTCACATGTGTATATTATTACATGGTTCGTAGCCTCTCATGTGCCATGTAATGACAAAGGCAACACTTCCTAAATGAAACATGAAATGGAATTTATGTTCAGGTGCTGTTTTATTTAGTTATTGTTTTGCAGCCTATATTACCACTATTTAGTTTTTGGGGGGTACTTTTTTCACATTTAAATGTAAGAGTGCCAATTATTAAATGCAGTTGTTTATATTGCAAAACATGTCTTTTCACCAAGAAGGTCCACACAGATTCCAAAGAAGATAATGATAAGATCAGGGACTGATTAAGATATGTGTGGACATGGGGGTTTTATGATGTGGTCACATGTTGAGTGGTCAGTTTGTATGTCTCAGTGTTTGGGCTTAGCTCACATGGTCCAAGAAATAGGTGGTAAACTTTGCACTTTCTCTTTTCCTGCTCTGTTTCTCTCCTGCTCTGGAGTCTATCTTCTCTGGCTCTACTGCTGTCAGACTCTCTTTGGGGCCTACTCTTAGTTCTTTGTCTCTCTCTCGCTCTGGTAACTTTATTTTACATTTAAGCTGGATAAACGTATTCATTTATTCATATTTTATCATTTATACAGTTTTTTGTAACTAATTCAGTTGTAACCATAGCAAATTGTGGTTATTAATTCATCACATTTTCCAGTATTCTGTGATTTGCTTTTGATTTAACATTAACACTTCCCAGCAAGCTTTTTTTGTTTTTAAAAGATGTCTAATAGACGTCTAAACATAGTCGTCTTAGCTAAAACAAGGCTAAATTTGGGCTGTCAGTGAAAATCTAATAGACGTCTAAGAATAGGCCAAAACTAGACTAGTCTAATGAACAAAAAAGACTACACATGCAAAGTCTGTCTAATCTGTCTATTTGATGACTAGTTTAGTTTTGGGCTATTCTTAGATGTCTATTAGATTTTCACTGACAGCCCAAGTTTAGCCTTGTTTAAGCCAAGCTTTTTACGTTTAGATGTCTATTAAACAGTACAATACAATCTCATAATAGCAACACTCTCCCACATTTTTAGCTATTATAGCTGCCCTTATTTCCGTTTTGGAATAATATTGCAGAAGGATGATTTGACTAGAAATGTACAGTTTTTTGCCATCATACTAATAACTTTTTATTGATTCTGAAAAACTACAGTTCAAACCGCTGTAGCTAAAACCCATCCTTACATAAACAATAATAAAATGCAATGTTATAATAGTTACATAAGCTTCAAATATGAACTGGTAATGTATAAAATAAGCGCTGGATAGTTTAGTTTTAAGTTGTATTCTGTTTCTGTATTGCTGATTACAAGTTAGATGACAAAAATTGTAACTGGTAATGTAAATTACTTTTCTTATGTAATGCATAAGACTTCTTTCGACATGCTTTTTTTTCTCCAAATTCAGAAGCATGGACATTACATATTCATGATCAGTTTGTGAATTTTCAAAGTTAAATTAAATGACACGCACAGTAGAATGTGTTAAGAAAAAAGAACGAAAAGGAAAATAAGTTTGCATGGACAAAATTTCTGGTAGTTTATAAATTATCTGTTTATATGTATTTTGACCATTCATTTACAATGTTTTGGAGCCAACCTTTAGAAAATAGTTTTCAAAAACATGCTGTAATTATTCTGTACAACAAAAAACATAATTTTTTTAAAAAGAGACCTCATGCACATCTATGTTACTTGTTCGGTCTAAAGGCATGTTTGAGTACAACAACGGTGGACCTTATGCAAAGCCTATGGAAGGCAAACCTGCAACCTTTAGTTAAAAAAGCTAATGCTGTCACTGTGGCGGAACACATTATGCTATTAGGACAAGTAATCACTGAAGCATTGTGTATATTTTTTTCAGTTGTTGTTAACAGAAGCACTGCCTTTTTTAGAATACCAGCGGCATGGCGAGCCACAGAGCATCTGTTTCACACAGCGTTTACCATTATTTAATTGTCCTGACAGTTGCAGAAAAACTGACAGCTGAGCATTTTTGGAAGAGCACTGACATTTTCAGCTGTGCAAATAGACTTTGAGTGCCCACGTGCCCTTACTATATCATTGCTGTGTCAATAAATTTATTAAATTACCAAAAAAGCAACTGGTCGATTGATTAGAAAAAAAAGTCAAGCCAATTGGGAAATGCTAAAATCACCTTTTGATGGTATAATGACTTTTGCAGTATCATAACAGTATCTTTTGAAGAACATGCTGCAGCCTAAATTTTTGTGAAACTAGTAAAAATGTACTTCAACTTATGTTTGACCGCAGTTTCTAGGTAAAAAATAAAACACCATTGGGCAATATGACACCAATATTTGCTCCTTTTCACACTAATGATATATACAGGGACATATTATTGAAAAATAAAGATTTTAATATAGTTTATTTCCATGCAGTTCTTTGCACAACAGCAAATAAATACTACAAAACAACTTTGGTGTAAGAAAAAATGTCTATGATTTGTAATTGAATGCGTTCACTCCACCTATCTATCTCTATATGGACAAAATTTCTTTTGTAGTCAGTTAGCATGGTAGTTTGTATTTGTACATTGTTGTACTTTTGATGCAGAATGCTTAGGTTTAAGCATGGTGAAGCTTGATTCCAAAAGAGAAAGAGATAAAAGCATAATATAATTTAGGTAAAACTATGCGCTGTTCTCTTAAGTTTGCTTTTATAAACTCTATTGGTTGGATTTAGGTCAGTGCTTTGCTAGATGATCTGTACAACAAGCCCTACCTTCTTGTGTACATGTACATGAAGAACGTGTATTTGACACATACACTCACCGGCCACTTTATTAGGGACACCTTACTAGTACCGGTGTTACGGTTTAACTGGTGATCGTGTTATCTGGTGTCCCTTTCCAGATGTAAGCTATTTACGTTTGCAGTATCGCATCTGCCTCAAGGTTGGACGTGTTGTGCGTTCATAGATGCTCTTCTGCATACCTCAGTTGTAACGAGTGGTTATTTGAGTTACTGTTGCCTTTCTATCAGCTCGAATCAGTCTGGCCATTCTCCTCTGACCTCTGGCATCAACAAGGCATTTGCACAGAACTGAAACTCACTGGATATTTTCTCGTTTTCTGACCATTTTCTGTAAAGCCTAGTGCGTGAAAATCCCAGTAAATCTGCAGTTTCTGAAATACTCAGACCAGCCCGTCTGACACCAACAACAATGCCACATTCAAATCACCTTTCTTCCCCATTCTGATGCTCAGTTTAAACTGCAGCAGATCGTCTTGACCATGTCTACATGCCTAAATGCACTGAGCTGCTGCCTTGTGATTGGCTGATTAGATATTTGCATTTTTGAGCAGTTGGACAGGTGTACCTAATAAAGTGGCCGGTGACTGTATAACAAAACACTCTCTGTATCATTTCCTAATCTCAAAAATTGGGACAGCGCCCTCTATTGGATTTGTCATTTGAAACGTGCAACAAAAGATTCCAAAAGCAGCATATTTTAAGTTTTGCAAAAATGCAGGCACATATTTCCAACGAGCTATGTTGGAAATTGAAAGTGTTTTAAACTAGTTGCTTTTCACGCTAAAGTAGTTTTGTAACACTTTATGAATACATAATACGACATGACATTTCTGCCAATTTTTAAGAGTCACAAGGCATTTAAAATGTGAAGTGTTTTTGTATAGATCTTGGCTGTGCAGATATTTAATGTTCATTTCCCATCTCTAGCTGTGCACTGTCAACACCATCCTAAAATGTTTTCACACCGTGCACGCTTCTGTCTGCACCAGATCAATAATATAAATCAAGCTATTATGCTGCTGCACAGGTCTATGTGATTGAGAGAATTAGGGGAGTTACCGTGAACACTCTCACACTAGTTAACAGCTGCGATCCATGTGACCCTGTATGCATGACTAACAAAATAATGGCATGCTCTGAATCGCATGCCAGGCCCGGATCCTCACAGGAAGCCCACTGCGGCGCTCGCTACCCTGTTTCGCTCCAGTTGTCATGGTATACACTAGTCATAAATAAATGCAGTGATATCGCCACAGTCTATGTACAGTAGATACAGTGTGATGGCAGATTAACACGATACAGAATACAACATGATACATTTATGACCGGAAATCATCTAAACTGGTGGAGTATGAGTGATTAGTTCCATTGCGATTACAAAGTGAGTGGAGTTTCTTAGAAGGCTAAATCTCTTCCATGTTTACACCGAAATAGAAAACACACTCAATGGATTAATGTGCTTAGAGGAAGTTCTGCTTCTCTGAAGGCGACTGATAAGAAGTAAAAGCCTATAGTAGTGTAACATTGTTGAGGTCTGACAGAGAAAGCCACACTTTCAAATATCATGATAGATGTACACTCTGTTTGATCATAGTAGTTCACAAACCTTAATAAAGGTTCCCCACAAAAGGAAACTGTATATACTTTGAAGCTTGAGCTTTATTTTGCCTTCGGATTTCACAAATAAACCCTAGAAAAAGGTTTGATACTCTGCAGAGGAGTGTTGTGATAAAAATGAAAGGTGGGATAAAGGAGAGGTATTAAACTTTTCTTTCCATTGACTTTCACATAAACTCATGCAGGATCCTTAAACCCATGCAACATGAATTTCAGTGTTGTAGAACAATGAAGTAAATTGAAAACATTTACTTTTTGGAAGTATCATAAGTGTAAATTGTAAAGTATTATAATTTGTCTGTGGAATTTTTTTGCATGGATAAAATCAGATATGACCACAGCGTCTGAATTCTGAACAGTCAAAAGTGTGGTAAAACCTATTTGCTAGCGGGTAAAGCTGGTTGTTTCAGTCTAGACATAATTTTCATCCAATGAAATTCTATAACCAAGTTTTGTGAAATTGTATAACTGTATAAATTGTATAAATGTAATAAACAGAATGATTAATCTGTAGTTTTGTTTTGTGCACTGCAAAAATGATATAAAAGCATGTTTTTATCTTACTTTAACTTAGTAAAATAATTAAATGTGGTTTCAGATTTTTTTGTTATACAAAGTGTAACAGTATTTTTTATAGGTGAAGTCAGAATTATTAGCCCCCTGAATTATTAGTCCCCTGTTTACTTTTTTCCCCAATTTTTGTTTAATGGAGAGAAGATTTTCTCAACACATTTCTAAACATAATAGTTTTAATAACTCATTTCTAATAACTGATTTATTTTATCTTTTGCCATGATGACAGCACATAATATTTTACTAGATATTTTTCAAGACACTTCTATACAGCTTAAAGTGATATTAAAAGGCGTAACGAGGTTAATTAGGTTAACTAGGCAGGTTTGGGTAATTAGGCAAGTTATTGTATAACGATGGTTTATTCTGTAGACTATCGAAAAAATATATAGTTTGAAGGGGCTAATGATTTTGACCTTAAAATGCTTTTTTTAATTTTTATTTAAAAACTGCTTTTATTCTAGCCAAAATAAAACAAATCAGACTTTCTCCAGAAGAAAAAAATATTATCAGACATACTGTGAAAATTTCCTTTCTCTGTTAAACATCATTTGGGAATTATTTAAAAAAGAAAAAAAATTCAAAGGGGGTGGTTTAATAATTCTGATTTCAACTGTACTAAGTTTGATTGATGTAAGTTTAGGTGATTAGAAAAATTTATTTAACCAAAAAAATTAAGGTAGAAAGGAGGAAGAAAGAAGACCAAAACCAGGAGATCTGTTATCAATACTTGCTGCATTTAAGTGTGCTTAGCCAAAAAAAAATGAGATGGGTCAAGGACAGATGTCCCATTTGATCGTATCCAATTATTGAAATATATAAATCAACAATATAAACATATTGAAAGGATAGTAAATGCCAAAAGTGTCTAATTAAATACTTGTCAGAGTATGACTGAAATAATGTTTCATTGTAATACAGCAAAACTGACTACGTTTTATTAAATTAACTGATTAAAAAACCTAAGTTGTTTACAGGACAATGGCAAAGTATAAAGGACACGTATTTTGTGGTTGCACTGTAAACCCTGGCATTTTTAATACATTACCTAATTATTCTTACATACACATGACAAGATTTTTGGGGGTTTTAAAAAATTGTTACACTTAATGACATTTAAATGGATAGTTTTCTGCAAATCATGGTAAAAAAAAAGTATTATAGTGAGTAAATAAATAAATGCAACACATGTGTAGAAAATCTGAAAGCTGCATTGCTATTTTATTGTTTTGAACCTCCCTTTAACCTTTGAGCCAGGTGTATTTGCAAAAGAAAGATAATTATTTCCACCACAAATATTACTGAGGAAACTTTAGGTTAATGAGTTGACAAAAAGGAGGATAAGTGACTAAAGTATTACAAACTCAATAAATAAAATACTTTCTAAACAGGAAAAATATTCTATAGTTAATTCTAATGTTATAGTTTAACATTTATTTTAATTATACCTGAATTATAATCAACAGAGATAAGAGAACTGTTTGTGCTTTAAACAAATGTTTTGCTAAATTGCATTAGATTTGATTAGGACACAGTCTCAATCAGCTTAAAATGGCTGTATCGATGTTTCCATCCAGAAAGATTGCTTTAACACAATCATTAACATACATTATAATAAACAAATCTCATAAACGTGCCATTTTACAGAATGCTATTGTCTAAAAATGTTAAATTTTAAAGATGACAACCACACATGGCCAGTGTGTGTGCGTGCGTGCGTGCGTGCGTGCGTGCGTGCGTGCGTGCGTGTGTGTGTGTGTGTGTGTGTGTGCATGTGTGTCAGTGAACTTCAGAGAGGTGAGTTTGTATGGAATGCATTTATAAGGTCATAGTCTGTGCATGTTTTATGCAAATTACTAACTTGTGGGAACACATTCTCCCATTAAAACTAAAGGTAGGAACAGACTGAAGTGTGTGCTTACCTGTTGTGTAAATCTGTTAAGCAAAACCTGTTCAAAACGTATTTGAGTTTTTTTTTTCTAGTTGAACATAAAAGAAGATATTTTGAAAAATGCTGATGCAAAATTGATGGAAATTGGTCAGTAACCAAAATATATCGAAATTGTGTTTAACAGAAGGGAAAAAAAGAAAATAAAGATTTAAATAAAGGTCTGAAAAGGTTTCTTAGATTTTCATAAAGTTTTTCTGATTTATTAACACATTTATTAGCTTTTCATCTTCTCACAAAACACCTCAAAAGCCCCATACAATAATACTGGCAAAAATAATATAAAATGCTTAATTTTGCAAATACATCTGGGTCAAATGTTAAAGGGAGGTTCAAAACAAACAAAAAAAAAAATATATATATTCAGCTTTTGGCACCCATCAGATTATTTAATATAGCCTCCAGAATCTACCCATTTTGGTGTCAGAGTATACTGTACTGTAGTTGTTTTTGTAGCCTGTGGCTTTAAATGCCAATGAGCAGCCCACCTACTGTTCCCAAAATACCAAGTAAGTTTATTTCATGTATTTGTGGTAAAGCCTTTCTGAAATGATGAGTCACACACAAATGCTGTTTGCAATACACACACACAGGCACATTAGCGTTACTGACACCACGCGGCCGTGGTGATTATAGCAGTTAAGAATGAGAACGATTTTACGACAGCGTCTTTATTACAAACATGCTTTGTTTTAAAAACGTTTTAACCTTATAAAAATGCCCTTTTTTTCTCCACTTATTTATTTACTTGTTCATTCATTCATTATTTTTGGGTTTAGACCCTTTATTAACCTGGGGTCACCACCACAGCGGAATGAACAGCCAACTTATCCAACAAATGTTTTACTCAGCGGATGCCCTTCCAGCTGCAACCCATCACTGGGAAACACCCATACACTCATTCACACACATACACTACGGCCAATTTAGCTTATTCAATTCACCTATAGCGCATGTCTTTGAACTATGGGGGAAACCGGAGCACCCAGAGGAAACCCACGCGAACACTGGGAGAACATGCAAACTCCACACAGAAACGTCAACTGACCAAGCTCGAACCAGCAACCTTCGTGCTGTGATGCAATTGTGCTACCCACTGCGCCATCGTGACGCCCTACAGTACATTTTTTTACCTTGATTTACAGAAGACCATTAAAATGGTCTCATAGAGATTTAAAATCACATAAGAGAGAACAATTTATGAGGTAATTTTCAGCTTTGGGTGAACTATCTCTTTAATACTCACATAAATTCACTAGTTTTTCCACATTATTAGTGAATGAAACCCTGTATTTCAAAAAAATATTTAATAAAAAAACGTACAAAAGCTATGGAACTTTAAATAACACAATGAATATGTATGACACAGCCTCCCTTATGTTCCAGTTGTATTGTGTTTGCCAGAGTTCAGTTAAAGTCTATCGATGCCTTGCAGCGAGCGGGAAGGTGTGAGGAACCGTAACGCCACGACTCAGCGGCAGATACAACCCAGAGACATCACGGAGAACAGGCGAAATGACAGTAATCCAAGCTATCAATTACTCTGACACATTGCACGCCCGTGGTGTTCATTATATACACTCGCTGGCCTGAGAGATCTGCGGCCATTCATCACCACTGTGAGTGAGTCCCAAGGCTGATGTGCGAGCCGCAAATGAGATTTTCTAATTACTCCCGCAATTTCTTTGATCGAAAGGGGGTAAACCGGGGGCATTAATTGAGAAACCCGTTCCGATGGATTACTTTGTTTATTTGACACTTGTGAAAATATGGAGCTCGCATAAAGCTCATGCTCCAGCTGGAATAAGAGTTCTCTCTTGAAGACAAAAAGTAGGCTAAGCCTGAGAGAAATATAAATAAATGGACACAAATAAAACTCTTTGTGTACTATACAACAAAAACACACTGCTCGCACTGTTGTATTGTGGGTAATTGTAACCAGAGGGTATACTTCAAAAGAGCATACTCAGTTCTGTACACATCTGTTTACCTCTCAAACCTAAAATTAGATAAAAGTGACAGTGCAAACCGCTGCCTGGTAATATGGCGGACCAAAGCAGGCATCAGTATGCAGACACAGCAGCGTTTTATTGAATTGACTCACGAATCCTCACATTAGTAAACCTATTTACAGGTGCATCTTGTGTATCCAACCCCTCTGGTGACATCTTGCTTTTTGGCTCATTTTTATTGCCCCTAACTAGTTTTCCACGATAGTGAGTCAACTTGCCCCTCAGCTTTGCAGGATCATGCACTTATCGTCACTGGTATGACTTATTGGTGCTTCTCAATCAGCTGCCTGGTTCAGTTGTTACGGCATTTATCATGGAGTCAGACATTTAAGGGCTCTTTCAATTGCAAAGTCGTCCCACTGGAGGGATTGCTAAGGCTGGACAATATATAGTTTCAAGGTAAGGAATGGTATAGTTCTGAACGCATGCTCTTTGTGGATTAATTGTATATTTGCACAGGTTTTTAAGGCCTGCTATATTGTGATAACATTTCAAGCAGGTTTAAAGCATTCAAGTGCAAGACATAATGTTAACTATGATGTTTGTAGCTTTAACTGAGATTAATTGTATTTATTTTATACAGTGAAGACTGCTGTGCTATTTTTCCATTTAATTATTCAATTTCCGTACCTGAATAGCCTACCGCTAGACTCTCTAGATAAACACAAACTATGGTTTATTTATTTCCAGCTTTGTTCTTTTTTATTTGTCTTTACTGTAATTCGTATATTTCATGCAGATGCACTTCTCTACAAAATCACCCCATTCACTCTGGAATAATGAATTCTTTCCAAATGGAGCAATTCAAGTCATCTGCTGAAATTGTTTTATTTTGTAATATATTAAAGAAAAACAAACATTGCAATGTCCCATTTTCCCTGCAAAATCATGCAGCCCTTATGTTTGATGCACACTAACAATAATTCTGAAGCATTAACAATAAAGCATTCAAGCCAACTCAACTTACATTGCTGCCCCTCAAAAATAAATAAAGATATAGATATATTGAAGATTTAGTTCTAAGTATACAGATAGTGGCCATAATATTAGCTACATTTCATTGTTTGAATGACTTCTAATTTTCAGTCAGGCAGCCCAAGGGCTTCCGGTGAACTGTCTATTCTATTACAAAATTTAAGATCTAATTTTCTTTAAAAGTCTGTGATTTTCACTGCCTGTTAGACATACAATATAAAATGGGTCTCAGATCCAGTGGTCTAAAGTAACTAATTACAAAAACTCAAATTACTGTAATTGAGTAGTTTCTCTCAGGAATTGTAATTTACTGAGTAGTTTTAGGAATGTGTACTTTTACTCACCCTTGAGTACATTTTTAGTACAGTATCTGTACTTTTACTCCACTACTTTCCTTCAACCTGCAGTCACTACTTTATTTTTTCTTGTCAAGACATGGTGATTTTTAATTGCAGCAAACTGGAAGCATTAAAAGTGTCCAAGTGGATGTCCAAAGTCTTTACACGCACTGACCCAGAGACTGTTTAGATGCATGTCACTGATGACAAGATGACGAATGTTTACTGTATGATGACCGAAATGGCCTTAAACACCCAGCAGGGACAAAATATCAACATGACGTCAGATTGACAATGTACCCCAACGTCATGGGGACCAGTGGTGTAGTCCTTGCTATATGCACGTATACTCAGTATGCCTACTTTTTTCCACGAGCTGTTTGGGTATTACGACTTCTGAGGATCATACTCTCGGTATACTCACTTGTTTTGGTGATTAGACTTACCTAATTTTTGTGTATTGAGTATTTGAGTTTTTCTAAGATCACAACAAATCAGCTGAATGAAGTCTCGCTGAAACGTTCAAGTAAAATTATAAAACAGCATGGGTGTCGCTTTAGCCCTCCTATATTTCCATTCAGACCCCCTAACACCTTTGCGATTACCTGTGCACTACTAAATGATCGCCTTAGTCCCCTTTAAATTTGATACAAAAACGGTGGCAAACGGTTGTTTTTTAGTTAGTCAGCAAACCACAGCTGTGCAGTGTGTGTGTGTGTGTGTGTGTGTGTGTGTGTATATACATATACATTGACTTTTGTCGTTTCTTTGGCTACTTTTAAAATTTGGATTGGGTGGGTAATAATACACCACCTATCTTTTTAAGACTACACCACTGATGGGGACGTTACATTTTGTTTGGAAATGAAAATCGAGTTGACATCAGAACTCAACGTCAGGCCAACATCAATGTCCAACGTTCAACCTAAAACCAACCAAATATCAATGTCTAATGATGTAACAGCTTGACGTTGTGTGGACGTTACCGCTATTGACATTTATCAGACATTGGATTTTGGTTGCCATACCTGATGAATAAATGTCAGTGTTTGACGTCAATACGATGTTGATTTTAGATGTTGGGTCGACGTTGGATTTTGGTTACTTTATAACAACCTAAAATCGACCAAATATCAACATCATTTGACGTCATTATTGGACGTCAAAATAATGTTGTTCTTAGATGCTGAATAGATGTTGAATTTTGGTCACCTGACGTCACAACCTAAATCGAACCTAATAATAATGTTTATTATGTTGTGTGCAATAACTAGATAACTAGATAGAGCAATGACTAAGATGCACTACAGAATGTTACGTTTAGACACATCCACAAATTACATGTAAACGCATCAGTTTTTAACAATGTAATACTCACTACTCACTACTCTTGTGTACTTTTAAAAGGTCTACTTTTTACTCATACTTTGAGTAATATTTACAGCAGATACTTTTTACTCTACTTGCACTACATTTTAGGCAAGTAATGGTACTTTTACTTGAGTATGATTTTTCAGTACTCTTTCCACCACTGCTCAGATCGGACAAGAAGCACTGCATTAAATTCCATCCCCCCTCGCCATGTCTTTAAAATATGACAGTTTATTTTACCCCAGTATTTTTAATGAAATTACTGTGCTAGCCTGTTGCTGCTGACGGCGCTAGCGGTTACACAATCTTTCATCACATTTTACAGTTGAATGCTTAAGTCTATTTAACTGAATGTATTGTAATTACATTACAACACAGATACTGTAAAACAACCTTGTGAAATGGAAATGAGTCACATTAGCTTTCACCGGAAGTTTATCGTTGGCTTCAAAACTCTAGCTGTGCATAGAGCCCATTCATGGTTTAAATGTTGCTCTGATTTGTAACTCAACGAATACATATATATCTAATAATCTAGTTAATTACCATAAAATATGAAATCAGAAAATTGTAATCATATCTCAGAGAAAAATAAAATCATTTAAATTTTGGGAAATAAATGTGACAATCTCTTTTAAAAAATACAACCATTATAATGTCTCTAATTTGACAAAATGTTAGCAAATTACCATGAGATGCTGGAAATATATTAGTTTCGGTTGTTGTCCAAAAAAAAAAAACATCAGTGACATTTTTCAAGGAGTATGTTGTGTCAAAGACTATAGAATACACAATACATGTCACTCATATCTTTTTGAATGGGGAAAAGCGTAGTGGTCAATATGAGGAATAAAGTCCCTCCCACTAGAACAGGAGCCAATGATCGATCGCTATTTAGACAGTTGTTGTTTAATTTTATTGATAATTCCTAAAATTAAATTCAATCGTAAGCTTATTAAGCAGTGTTGGATAGTTTGATGTTTCCCCATTTAAACAGAATGCCCGAGCATATTGCCCGAGAGGTGTTTCAAAGATGGTCGCCGAGTGAAATGACTTGCCTTAAAGAGACTTCGGTTGTGTTTAGCAGTCCAGTTTCTTCCATTGCTTGAAAATATATGCATGATATACTGATCCACAACCTCTTGAGAGCTGATTAAGATGCATCCTTAACTACTTGCTCCATGCTAATACTATATGTATCTTTTAGTATCTCTGAAACCTGGAACTCAATAAGAAGTCTGTATTTGTCACATTGTCCGCAGCGCCCCACTGTTGTCCTAAAGCTGTTTTGCTTCCAAATGTCCAACTGTTGCCGCTTGGTGCCAGAGAGAGAGAGAGAGAGAAAGCCTGCCAGGAAACAGACTGAGTCAGCATGGGGAGGGGAGTCATCGTCCCTGGAGCCTGGAGCAGGTCCAGCGCTCGCAGAGTTATGACGATAACGAGAGAGATGAGAGCGGCTGGGAATCCCTTCAGGTGATTGTATAACAGAGCTGAAGTACATATACATATAAGCATGAAATTGATGATCTAAGTGGTATTCTATCTATCTATCTATCTATCTATCTATCTATCTATCTATCTATCTATCTATCTATCTATCTATCTATCTATCTATCTATCTATCTATCTATCTATCTATCTAAAAGGTAAAAACTATTTTGCTCCTGGAACAACATCCTAATCAGTCTGTGCTTGGTCAAAACAAAACTGTATAAATATACATGAAGAGTTCAGATGCAAAAACCTCCAAGTCCCATCTGAAATTTCCATCGAAAATGAACATTTTTCTCAGCCTCCTTTGTTTATGTTGGGATATTTTACTGTAAAGATCAGGAAAAGGACTTATTCTTTGTCATAAAAGTGATATTACTAAACATACACACAGGAGACTGATAAAAATACTCATTTTAGAAGAAAATTTTAGACGGCATTTAGAGGTTTTTGCATCTAAACTCTTCATATACAGTTAAGCCTGAAATTATTCATACCCCTGGAAAATTCTGACTAAAAGTTACATTTATTCAGCCTGCAAGTTTTGTTGTGACCAAGCACAGCCTGATTGGAATGTTATTCCAGGATCAAAATAGGTGTTACATTTTTTCCTTCCAGGTCAGAAGTTCTCAAACCTTGTCAAAATGAAATAGAAGATCCAATGGAAGTTTATTCATATGACAAATCTTATATGCAAATTGATAAATCAGCAATCATTGCTAAGAATTAAATGTTTTGTCTTGGCATATTGCTACAATGTTTGATGTCCGGTTTTAAATTGGACCATAAAATCTTAAATCCATATGTTGATCTAATCGTAAATGTTGCATCAAATAAATATCTTTCTCAGTATTTTTGCTTAGTTTTCCAGTATTAATATCTAAGATACATTTACTTGAGATGCAAAATGAATCTTGTTTTTAAAGAAATTTAATTAACAGAGCTATAGAGATGCATGTAATCATGAAATGGATGATTTTGGTGGTGAATTTATATATTAAGATGGTTGTGATCATTTCGCATGAGATATAAAGTGTTTGAATGTGACTTTCTTTAAAAGTCTTAACAAGATCTTTAAAAAAATCTTTAAAAGGTTTTAAGTTGGACCAGGAAGTCTTAAATTCATAGTCAGGAAATGTTAAACATTCAAAAAATAATAATAATAATAATAATGCATCCTCGTATTTATTTTGCTTATTATTTTGCCTTTTGCTTTGTTGCCCAATAATAAAGTCTATGCATTCCTATATCAAATCTCATTTACTTGAGATGCAAAATGAAATCTTGTTTTCTAAGCAGCTGTATCAACATTAACAGAGCAAGAGAGTCATCTATGCATGAAATGAAAGAGCTTAGTAGTGAATTTATATATTCAGATTTGTAATCATTTTGAATTTGATGTGTTAGAGTCGTGTTATATCAAATAACCATAGTGTGGCGAATGTCTATTTTTTTATTCATCTTTTTTTAGGTCTTCCAGTTTGGGGATTCTCACATTTTTCCTTGTCACAATGAATTGGAAGAAGCAAGGCAAGTTCCTTTAAATCATCCCAACCCTTGGAGTGGATTTCAACAACATTTACTGGTAAGGAAGAAAGATACATATGCTTTGCCTTACTAGCTCTCCTACACTGCTGCTGGCATAAGTGAAGACTGCTTCCAAAACATGACAGGGATTACGATGCATGCTATTGCAAGGAAGGTAGAGAGAACCCCATAGCAGATGGGCAAATACTGTAGGGGACTAGAATAGTTCCTATATGGTGTGCTGCATTGAAACAATTTGGAATAAAAAAGGAATTCGGATACATAGTTTGGGGGATAAGATCGATTGGTCATGCTGCAGTTTCATGACTGAGCTATGTATTTATATTTGTTTGTGTACAATTGTAATTCATAGTGCTTTATAGAAAGCCAATGTGATCGATTCCTTTATTTGTGTACATTTTATATTGCAATTGATGCTATGCTGTGAGATAGGGTTTTGGTTACATGCATTGGTTTCAAGATGTGGACATTGCACACAAAAGTGGTAGCAGATGAAGGGAGTTATGCTGTTGGAATGGATGGATATGTCTTGTCCTGAGAGAAGTATGTAATATTTTCACTAGAAGATCCAGTTAAAGTATTTCATTTTGATTTAAAACAACTACAAGGTCAAAAATTGCTTACGGAGAAGATTTTTAACATGCTTCTAAACATAATAGTTTTAATAACTCATGTCTTATAACTGAATTATTTTATCTTTGCCTTAATGACAGTAAATAATATTTGACTAGCATTTTAGCTTTCTTTGCTATCCGCTTGTTAAGTGTGACATCTTGCGAAGCGGCTTTCGGATCCAAGCACTCTATCAAACTGAATGGGGAGACTCAACAAATGGTAATAATAAACATTTACAAAGAAATGTAATACTTTCGAAAGTCAAAATCGATATATATATATATATATATATATATATATATATATATATATATATATATATATATATATATATATATATATATATATATATATATATATATATATATATATATATATATATATATATATATCCACGCCTGATATCAGATGGCCAGAAAGGGGGGTGTAAGCGTGTGGTGATTTTTTGTAGTCCCCAAACTTCTTTTGCTGTAGGCTTTGCTAAGCTAACTCTGTAAGCCAGTGTCTCCATTTGCATTGAGCTTTGATATTACATTCAGAAATGTTGTTTATATTCACACAGCTAAATTACACATTAACTAAAGTTTAAAATATGGTATCGTAGTGGACCACCCCTTTAAAAATGCATTGTATTGAAAATTATCTTCAGGATTTTAAATCTAAAACCCATAAATTTTCTCCATATACAAAACGACATTACAAAACAGTAATGACTGTAAAAGCAGCATCAGATACAAGAATGAAATATAAGTGAAAATAAATACGTAAATAAGCTATTCATGTATTAAATTTAAATTTAATTGCATTGTTAAAATATTTTTTTTTCACTTTTTTGACTTTTCTATTCTGTGAATTAGAAAATTTTACCGAACTGTTTACATTTTATTTACTTATTTATTTATTTATTTATTTTTTTGGGCACGCAGACAGACACTGTACTATATATAGCAACTTTTATTTGGACACAATGTGCATCAGCTATGGAGGAATTAAGGCCAATGGAAAAATCAATGCAAAATATGTCTGCTGCCATCTAACGCTGGCTAGTATTGATCATTTTATAGGTGAATAGAAGTTCTGTCTAGCTAATAAATGATAGAAACAAACACAGTAATCTCTGCAAGCATGTCAAGCTTAAAGATGACATAAAATAGTTTGTTCAACTCATTCAATTAACTCAGATTCTTGGTCTTTACATATAGAAGTATGTATCCAGGCCATTCTTAAATCATGATACGTTTACTTGAGATGTCTTGTTTTCTTAGAAAATTCAACAAAATTGAGTGACTTAATGGTTAAAACAAGAACAAAACATATGTCAATTGGGTAGGATTTTTAATCATTATTTTTATTCTCAAAATGAATTTATGTTGATTTAAAAATGATTGAATTCTTAGTGTTATTAGAAGATACAATATTCTTTTCTCAAATGTATTCCAAACTGTAGCTGATAGAACGTATTGTGAAAGATGTGTTGAGTGCTTTTAATTTGTTCAACATAATTTGTCATAAATCTCGCATAAACATAATTGTTATGAGGCCATTATAATTGTTATAACAGCATCATTCATTTTTCTTTACCTCAACTACAGTGATACAAATCGAATTTGTCATAAAAATGTCATTAAATATTAATGACACTGTTATTAAAACTTACTGGGAAGTTTCAATGACAAATTCATTTTATTTCACTGGCAATAAAAAGTGATTTGAAAAATATTAATGACACAATAATAGCAATAATGGCCTCATGACAATCATGTTTATGACAGATTTATGACAAGTTATATTGTCTTGGTAATGTGAAGTTACCACCGACACATTTTGAAATTAATATCAAAGACATATGTGGTGTATTTGTTTATGTCAAGTTGCCATGACAAAGACATTTCAAATAATTTCATCTTTGCATTTAAATTGACATAACTGGGCAAATGACACTTAATGACAGTTGTCATAAGCATGCATACATCTCATTCATAATAATGAGGCCATGATTAAAAAGGTGTCATGACTGTCTTGTAAACACATCTCCAGGTAAAGTGATATCTTTTAATCTTTTGACCTCGATAATGAAAAAATAAAAGCCACTTATTATTATATATACTCACCGGACACTTTATTAGGTACACCTCATTAGTACCAGGTTGGACCCCCTTTTGCCTTCAAGACTGCCTTAATACTTTGTGGCATAGATTTAACAACAGAAATTGAGACTCATCAGATCAGGCAACATTTTTCCAATCTACTATTGTCCAATTTTGGTAAGCCTTCTGAATTTTAACCCCAGTTTCCTGTTCTTAGCTGACAGGAGTGGTACCCGTTGTGGTCTTCTGCTGCTGTAGCCCATCCGCCTCAAGGTTTGATGTGTTGTGCATTTAGGGATGCTCTTCTGCATACCTCGGTTGTAATGAGTGGTTTTTTGAGTCACTGTTGCCTTTCTATTAGCTCCAACCAGTCTGGCCAGTATGGCCATTGATGATCTCTGGCATCATCAAAGCATTTGCACCCACAGAATTGCTGCTCACTAGATATTTTCTCTATTTTAGACCATTCTCTGTAAACCCTAGAGATGGTTGTGGGTGAAAATCCCAGTAGATCAGCAGTTTCTGAAATACTCAGACCAGCCAGTCTGGCACCAAAATGCACTAAATGCATTGAGTTTCTGCCATGTGACTGAAATTTGCGTTAACGAGCAATTGGACAGGTATACCTAATAAAGTGGCTGGTGAGTATAGACTACTCACCATTTTTTGTCACACTGTGCAACTGAACGAGTCTGTCTACACAAAAAAATGCTGCCCTATTTTAAGGAGGGGGTCTTTCACAAGACAAGACAAACCCAAACATGAAGATAAACCTAGAAAAAAGACAATAGCACGTTCAAAATGGTGAAAATTTTTAACCAACAGTTAATGAGAGCTGCCATAGTCACTTTAGGGCAGGGGTAGGGAACCTATGGCTCAGAAGCCACATGTGGCTCTTTGACCAAAAATATGTGGCTCTCCAGCAGTTTTTCTTCAATAATATTTCAGAATTTTTTAAAAATAGAACTGTTACAAGAAATCAGCTTCCTATTGAAAATACAATTACAATTCCCTTTATATTGTATTTTCTACAGCAAAATGAATAAGAACTCGGTTTACAATAAAAGGACGTTTCAACCAGTGCGCATATGTGGTGCGGTGGTTTAACTTGAAATCACAACAACAATAAAGGGCAAGTTTTATTTCTTACATTTCTATGGTAATTTACATTTCTATTATAACCGCATACAGGTAAATTCAAACATTCATGAGTGGCGATGTCAAAAAGAAAAGAAATTTGTACATTATGATGCTTTATACATTATGATGCGTCATATTTGTTTATTTTTGAGTTGTGCATGGACATAAATAATGATTTTGTTTATAAATAAATAAAGGTTTTGTTATATACACACACCCCATATGGCTCTTTAAAAAAATTAAAATCTGAAATGGCTCTTTGCTGAAAAAAGGTTCCTGACCCCTGCTTTAGGGAGACTTTAGGGATTATTAAACAACTTTGAGACATTGAGTATCACATGTGTGTTATATAATACATCTTTCAATCCTTGAGATTATTAAACCTCTGTTATCATTATCCTTAATCTCAGGCAAATGTGATGCTTCTGAATGCACACATGTTCTACCTTTACATGTCATTTGCATGCACAACCCTTTTTACACAGTTTACTAGGGTTTTCCCTTTGTATAATCAAAAATGAATATTCTAAGCCTCGGTGACCTAGAAAGAAAGTGGGAGCCCTTTTTACAGTCTGTAATCATAAACACCACCCCTTTAAGTAAAAATTTCAGTGCTGTCTCAATAAAAGAAAAATACGGCATAAATTGATTTGCATGCTTTCGTGCCTCGGAGGAAAAAGTCTTTCATTTTGGGTCTGGGGAAATTCAGAACATTCTATAGCCAAGCAGTGGAGCAAGAAAAAAAAGGGAGCTCATTTAAAGTCTGTGTTCAAAAGGTTTTCCCTCCCTGTTGTGGGTTTATCACTGTGCATTTCTTTTCTAATTGCCTGTGATATGTAACTTCTGTACCGTAGCTAACTGTAGCTACCAAAGAGGGCATTTTGTAAGGATTTGCCCTTTTAATCCTTATTAACAACTGATCAGATAACAATATATTCCCCTTCTTCTCAAATATGACGAGTACTTGGCATAATGCATCTGGTACAATGGATCTTTGATCAATTAAATGTTCATAAAAGCTACGAAGCACATTATGAAAAATCAATATGAATCCAAATATGTTCGTTGCGCTGATCAAAGCTCTTATATAATGCTCGGGGTGGTTTAAAGTTAATATGTCTGAGCTTGTTGAAGTCAAACAATCTTAGTTGCTCTTTTTAATTGTAAAGGAATATTTATTCATCCCTAACCTAAATTAAGAGGACCTACACATTTTGTTCAGTGGTTCCACTTCAAGGCGCTGGCTAAGCCTGTGGGAACCAAACATATGCTGGATTCCTGTCTCACGCTGGGTAAATTTATAATGAGGATGCCATTGCATTTCATATTCATAAATCTCAAGGGTTGTTAGAAATCATGCCCGCATTTAGCAATAATGAACGGTAGAATGACTTATTTTTCAATAAGCAATTATGTCCTGATCAATGCACGCTCAGATGTAATTAAAAAGCTAATGCAACAGCTTGGTTTGCACCAGTGGTATAGTCCTAAAAAAAGGTGGTGTACTATTACCCACCCAACCCAAATTTTTAAAGTAGGCAAAAAATGACTAAACTCAATGTTTCTTTGATTCATTAGCAATATATATTTATTTAACATCAGTTACCTGTAACTATTGACTTCCACAGAAGGAAAAACAAATACTATAGAAGACAATGGTTACAGGTTTCCAGCTTAATTTCTTCAAAATATCTTACTTTGTGTTCAACAGAAGAAAAAAAGACAAACCGGTTTGGAGCAAGTAAAGGTTGAGTAAATGATCACAATTTTCATTCTTTTGGGCAAACTATCCACTTAAAAAAAAAAAAAATTAAACAAATTTGTTCATTTTTATCAAGATGCTAACAGTATAATCCTGTTCAATGATTTATGCTTAGCTAATAGTTATTCTATTGCAAAGAACTGCAAATATGCAGATATTATAACAATCTATCGATAAAGACAGCTTCTGCTCTTGCTCTGCACAGCTGTGGGTTGCCGATTAAATGAAAAGCGAGTTGAAAACTAAGTGGCGGAAGTCTGCCGCCGTTTTCATATCAAATTTAAATGAGACTGAGGCGATAATTTAGTAGTGTACAGTTCATGAGCTAATCGCAAAAGTTTAAGGGGGCCTGAATGGAAATATAGGGGGCTAAATTGACGGCGACGCTGTTTTGCTGTTTTCATGCTATTTTACCTGAGTATTTCAGCGAGACATCACTCAGTTGACTGGTCGTTGTCTTCAAAAAACTCACAAAATTTTTTCACAGCTGCTGCGGAGGTGGGGAATGGTGCAAGTTAAACAAAAATACACCAATCCCAGCAAATTAAGATGCAAATTTTTTAAAAAACATTTGCTATACAGATAAAGGGGACGTGAATACACATAAATTAGGGACGTTTAATCAGCAAAACAAGTATACAGAGGGTATACACAATTAATGATCCTCGGAAGTCATAATACCCAAACAGCTTGTGGAAAAAATTAGGCATACAGAGTACTACACTACTGGTTTGCACTTCTCTTAAAAATATATTTGACAAAAAAATGTAAATGTGCTGTTTATTTACTCACACAAGATGTAGGTGACTTTGTATTTCTTTTAGTAGAACATTAAGGAAGGTCCTAAGTTCTCTGTGAACAGGATCATTTAAAAATAAAAAAAATAAAAAACACTGATGTTAGGAATAATTCACTCAATAGATTTATTCAAAAACATATTTTAAACCTTGAGAGTGTCTTATCCTTTATTTGAAATGTGCATGTATGCTTAGTTTGACAACAAAATCAGGTCTTTACTTTTTTTTGACACTTTTGGTCAGTAAAAAAGACAATAGCAGCCCAAAAAGGTTAATTTCGAGTTACTGTTTGCTCTTCCAACAACTTAAAGCCATGTTTGTTTTTAATTTTACTGTCTTTACAGTATGGATATAAACATAGGACAGTATAAATGCCCACCCAGGCTCATTCTGATTACATACCTCAATATACATTTCTGGATATCACCAAGTACGTCCTAGGAGGTTTGTTTTTTGCAGTTTTGTTTTCACGAATCCACCAGGGGGTGCTGTGTACGCTTTTTGAGATCTCAAATTTCTCTCGCAAGTGCCTTTCGCACCTGCTCTTCTCTCATAAATCCACCAGAGGTCACTGCTGACTAACTTACTGACTGACTGACCAACCTACCAATTCCATCAACCACCCACCCCATCCCTAAACCCAACTGATAGTGTTTTAAAAAGCACCAATTGACCAGCACCCACCCACTTAATTAAACCCAACCAACAGTGTTTTAAAATGCAATCCAGAAAAAGAAAAGCCTGATTTTTACCACATTTTAAAATTTTACCACATTTTCACCCTGTTTTTTACTTGTTTGTTTTATTTTTTGGCTTTTTTTTGCTTAGTTTTACCTGCATTCTAGAACTGTTCCTCGACGCCCCATCGTCCCGGACCCTGTCATCCCAGACAACTCCAGTCTGTGTCTCAAATCCTTCAACGTATGCAGCAATCCATATGGAGGAAAGCGGTCAGCTAGTAAATGCAAAAAAGAATGGTGTCATACTGCCCTGTATCGTTCGTTTCAAAGATGAAATGCAATCATATGTTCCTCTGGCTACATAATTCGCGATCTCCAGAAATGTATATAGGGTTACGTTTTCAGAATGAGCCTATGTTGATAAATGCAGCAAAACAGAAACACCATGGTCCCACACTTCAAAAAGGGAACAGATTGTATCAGCTTGACCTTATTTTCCCCTTCTCTGATGTTTTCTTATGTCAGACTCTTTCAACTCATTTATGGAGAGACTATCTTACTTCGGTGATATTACAGATAAGATGGCTGCCGGGTTGTCGAAGATAACATTAGCACACTAAATGCTACTCAACCAAACCAATCAGCAATCCCAAAGCGCTCTTGTGGTGGGAATACTACTCATCAACAATCCACAGTCTCCATTAAAAACCATTTAAACAGCCTTGATGAGTCATTTAATCCACATTAAAGCCTTTGAGAGATAAGACACTTGCAGGACTTGAGGTTTGGCAACAATTGATCCAAACACAAGACATAACATAAACCCTCTCGATGGAAGAAACTATTTCAACAGAGAATTAAATGAGTAGGAAACTCCTCTTGAGGTAAACCGAACTGTTTGTCGAGCACTGTTTATAATCTGTAGAGTCTCGTGGAGGAGGCTCACATGCTGAGAACAATTTCCAGTTTCACTTGTTGCCATAGTATTCACATTTATTCCTTTATACCACTACACGCTAAAGCGCCTCAGTTTACCATTCGACCCAATTAGAATCAAAGGTGAAAGGTGAGCATGTGTGGTTGCGCTTCTATGGTGCTCATATTTTATCTTTCTCTATCTATTTTTTCCCTCTACACCAGTGGCAGCCCATTGGAAATCCATGTAGTAGCTCTCTCCCCTGGCATTCACTCTATTGATTATGTGTCCGGATAGCTAGAGAGCAGGTCTGTGTGAAGTGGTGCAGAAAGAGAGGGTGGAGAGAAGAGAGGAGAATGTGAATGAGATGGGAGGAGCAGGAGGAGACCGTTTGAAATCCATTTGGATTCAAGAGGGAAGGATGTAACCATAATTTGCTGGCTGTTTTACAGAATGACATTTAGGCTATATATTGACAACTTGTATTCTGGTTCCCCTAAGAAGCCCAGTTCAGAAACTACCAGGTTTCAGTGTGCAGCACTGCTAGTAGAGATGTGCATGTAAACATCAATCCCTTGGCTTTAAAAGATGTTAGAAGCTGTGAGTTTTAGCATCCCTGTCAGAATGCTGGCCTCCCATTGTGGAGATGTTGATTGAATCTTGGGTTACATTGATTGCAGGGGGTCTAGGATCAAGATCTAGGATAGTCTCTTTCAGAGTGAGACTTTTGTTTTAAGCGGTTTGATCTTTGTCTAAAGTTTGCCATTTGCCACTTTATTGTCAACACAGGCTCATTGTGAATACTTACCTCTGTCTACATCTCTGGAGAGCACAAATTATGTAGCCAGAGGTATGTATGGCTGCATTTCATCTTTAAAATGAACTCTACAGGGCGGTGTGACGCCGCAGACGGATTGTGTTTCTTTTAGCGATACCAGCTGACCGCTTACCTCCATACCGACAGCTTTTCTGTTGTTACCAGTTTGCAGAGGCACTTGCCATGTACGTCAATAGACTTGGTAAACAGAGCAGAGTTGACCGCGATGACGGGGTTTGAGTCCGGCGAAGAAAAGTTCCAGAAAACAAAAGCAATGAATAAATAAATAAACAACAGGCCTCAACTGCTTTTCTTTTTCTACATTGCTTTTGAAAACACTATATTTCGGGTTTAGGGACAGGGGTGGGTGACCTGGTTGGCTGAAGTGTATACTGCATCCTCTGGTGGATTTATGTGAGAAGAGGACACACGAGAGAAATTTGAGCTCATCAAAAAGTGTAAACAGCGACCTCTGGTGGATTTGCAAAAACAGAAACTGCGAGCAGACAAACCTTCAGTTATGTATTTCACTATACCCAGAAATGTAGACCTGGGTACGTATCTGTAATGAGCCTGGGTTTTTTTTTTTTTTTGTAGTCTAAAAAATTTGAGGTACTTTGTACCTTACATGACCATGTGCGGATTTCTATTCCTGCTGTTTTCATTCATTGCTTTGGATCCATGCACCTGATTGTTGTTATGTTTACCTTGCTCTAAGTTTGGAAATTGTAATTGCATAGACCAGAATTAAAATTGATTTATACTATTCACCTGTGATTTTAACAGAAATGTTTTAGTTGAAAAGATTTAGTCATTAAAACATTATTGCTCAGTGAATTTTCAGAGGGTAAATCCATTCATTACATAAGGAATCCATGTAATTGGGAATTTTGTGTCATATACATGATATGTTCCCTCACATTTATGTTGTTGTTGTTGTTTTTCATTCTGTTTGTAAATCCTGACTAGTGTGTTTTGTCAATTTTTTTCATAAAATAAAGCCTAAAAATCAATAATCAAGTCAATAAAAGCTAAAAATAAAGCCAAACCAATCAACACACTCACATAAAATAAATAATAATGATCAGTTCTTCTGCCTTAATTGTTTATTGACATGGGCTACAAACTGGAATGTTTGGGCTTTAGGAAAATCCCATTTCCCATGGGTAATTATATCTTTATGATGTTGTTTTTATTGTGGCTATGTGCACTCATAACTCGTTCATTGTGACATAAACACGACATAATATGCAAGACTCTCAGAGGCTCATTGACATATTTTTAGCATTAGAAGCTTAGCTTACCTCAAAGTTCAATTTTGTTATTATTTTGTTATTATATATTTACCCTCATGTCATTTCAATTCCATAAGAAAAACATTCATCTTCAGATAGAGTGGCACGGTTGCTCAGTGGTTAGCACTGTCGCCTCACAGCAAGAAGGTCGTTGGTTTGAGTCCCGGCTGGGCCAGTTGCCATTTCTGTGTGGAGTTAGCATGTTCTCCCTGTGTTGGTGTGGGTTTCCTCCGGGTGCTCCGGTTTCCTCTGCAGTCTAAAGATATGCACTATAGGTGAATTGAGTGATCAAATTTGGCCGTAGTGTATGAGTGTAAATGTGAGAGTGTTTAGGGGTTTCCAGTTACTTGGTTGCAGTTGGAAGGGCATCTGCTGCATAAAACATATGCCGGAATAGTTGGAGGTTCATTCCGCTGTGGACTCCATATAAATGTGGCGACTCCATATAAACAACTAAGCTGAAGGAATATAAATGAATAAATAATCTTCAGATATTTGTATTGTTATCTGAAAAAATCATCCGTTCATTTCAAGTCTTCTGAAGACACACAATCTTCCAAAGAAAATTGTTCAAATAAAAAAAATGCAGTGTGTTTAAAGATTAAAATATTGCATGCTATATTATAAATAATCTGAATATGCACTTAACATAAAATATTTAAAACGCATTACTGAGCATTGTTCACTGTTCCATATTCTTCTGTAAATGAAATCTTTTCATCTTATAAAGTGATCATCGTATCAGCAGATTAAACCACTTGACACAAATAAATTATAGTTATTATTTTTTATGAACATTTTGAAGCATCAGCTTTGTGTGTACAGACTTATAGTGGATGGACTCACTGCATACCATCAATATGTAGCATGTAATGCACTTTAACCAATCCTTACTTAAAACAATATTGCCTACATGACTTATTTCACCAACAGTCAGACTATGTGTACACCTATTTATTGTCTTCTACGTATTACTGTTTTGTTGGGAGTATGTTGTTGTATTTTGCACTGTCTGGAGCACCTAAGCTTTTCACTCATCATAGTACACGTGCTGCTGCTGATGTGACAATAAAAGTGATTTGATTTGGACAGGAATCTCAGATTTTATAAAAAATATATATAAAAAAAATATCTTAAATTAGGTTTGGAAGACAAACAACATAATGATCAACTGAATCTTCATTTTGAGGGGAATAAAAAAGAGCAAAGAGCTTGGCTGAATTTTTATGCATTTATTATTATTATTATGATGATGACAGTTATTATGGCATTATTATTATACTGTCGCTTCACAGCAAGAAGGTCACTGGTTCGAGCCTCAGCTGGGTCAGTTGGCGTTTCTGTGTGGAGTTTGCATGTTCTCCCTGCATTCGCGTGGGTTTCCTCCGGGTGCTCCGGTTTCCCCCACAGTCCAAAGACATGCGGTACAGCTGAATTGGGAAGGCTACATTATCATCATATTATGATGGATCGCGGCCGGAAGGGCATCCGCTGCGTAAAAAACATGTGCTGGATAAGTTGGCGGTTCACTCCGCTGTGGCGACCCCGAATTAATAAAGGGACTAGGCCGAGAAGAAAATGAATGAATGAATATTATTATGATGATGATTATTATTATTCATTCATTCATTCATTCATTCATTCTTCTTCATCTTAGTCCCTTATTTATCAGGGGTCACCACAGCGGAATTGTCACGGTCACACAAGGAAGACAAAGGATAAAACTTCAAGGGTATTTATTCAAGCGATGCAACAACAGTAGGTGAATGGTGTTGTAGAGGGTGAGCCATCTCACACACAAACAGTTCAGCTGGCAAGTTCAGTTCTTTGGTAAACACCAACATAAGAATTGTCACTTCCCTTAAACAGGTGGATTTGCATCCACAGCAGGAGGAGAACATCCACGGAAGAGCACAGGAGAATTAGGGAGAGACGAGGACAACGGTGAGTGAGTGAGGTGAGTATATATAGTGCGCTGGTGATTGCAGGTGCAGGTGATTAGTAATCAGGTGACAGTTCACGGGTGTGGCGCGTGGTGGAAGGTGAGTGAAAGCGGTGATTGGGACTAAACGAACGAGCAGAGGGTGTGACAGGAATGAACCACCAACAATTCCTGCATATGTTTTACGCAGAGGATGCCCTTCCAGCTGCCACCCAATACTGGGAAATCATTCATACACAAACACTCATACACTATGGCCAGTTTAGTTTCTCCAATTCACCTATAGCACATGTCTTTGGACTGTGAGGGAAACGGCATCACCCAGTGCTAACACAGGTAACATGCAAAGTCCACACCGAAATGCAAACTAGTCCAGCTAGGACTTAAACTAGTACTCTTCTTGCTTTGAAATGACAGTGCTAACCACTGAGTGAGCCACCATGCCTAATTATTATTATTACTTTTTTGTTCAGTTAGACAAATAATGCAGAGTCTGTTTTAATAGGGCTTCTATACAAATTCCGGCATGCATTATTTATTCTAAAGAAGCACAAACAAAATAACATTCTTCTTTATTGATTGCAAAGAGGAAAATATCCCTCTGTTGAAGTTGTGAGTTGGTTTGAAAAAAAAGATAAACAAGGGAGATGGAGATGGGAGAAAAATGGTGGAAAGACAGGCAAGAAATGAAGCCAAACGTAACTGATGACATTTGTGAAAATGCCAATGCAGCTGATGGATGGAGGTGTGAAGGCTCTTCACGGCAGGTGCCGAATGACACCAAAGAGGATGACACAGTCAAAGAGATTCGGCAGCCTCATTAATTATCACCACAACTGAATATCATTAAGCCTTCTGTAGGAATGTTTATCCATAATTAACTCGCTAGATATGAATAATAAATGCACATTCATACATTTTTAAGCGCTACATATTGCTGGAGCTTGGCCAAACAAATGTATGGTGAGCTGGACAAAATGGTGGATCCCACACAGAGCCGATGTAATGAAAGCAGTCTGTAAAGTGTCATCTTAATTCATTCGATTTAAATTTGAAATAATGGACCCTTTATGGAACTGAAGGAAATGTGTGTGGAGTACAAAAGGAGCACTGATCAAGAAGTAAAAGGTAGCTTTTGACCTGATGAAACAGGGTCTTTCTTCATTAGGAGCAATGGTATGTGAAAAGGAAAGAGTGCATAAATCGCTTCTTCCATTTTCTGCTTGAATGCTTAACATGCTGCTCTCCTTGACGCTCTTTTTTTCCCCTTTCCTCTCTCCCTTTTTTTCTAATCCTTAATTCATTTTATGCCCCTTAACTTCATTTTTATTCTTCGCATCTCTCTCAGAATGAATGCAGGGCTCTGAATGCTCACAGTCATTTGTGGCATTGAGTTTTGAAGACAAAGGGCAAAGCTACAGGTATACATTCTTTCTGAGATCATTTTAGCCCGCATATTGTGAAGATGTATTTTACCTATGCTATGTAATAAAGTAGCATTTTACCAAAATTGAATTCTCCCAAAATAAATAAGCAATACTATTAATTAATAGTTGCTCAAAGCATTTGTAAATAATTGTTTACAACTGACCATATTTAAACTGTATTTACAAATGTTCTGTACTTTTTATGGTTTAGAGGTGGGTTTTGGGGGCATACCTTTTGAAAATTGTAAGTTTTTTTTAGTTATCCACTTTTCTGACAATATTTAACATATTTAGGTTTCCTTGTGAGATCGGACTATTTCTAGCCTCTCTTGAGGAAACGTAACTATTTAAGTTTAATAATATAGAGGCTGATTCATACGAATATGTACGAGATCAGTCGTACGAAAATATGCGATTTTAAAAAGGAGGCGTGGCACTCAATCCCACCCCTAAACCCAACAGTCATTGGGCGATAAGCAAATCATACTAAATTGTATGAATGAGATCATATCATTTACATTAGTAAAATTGTAGTTTCCAGTGGTGTAAATTTACCAAAATTACTGTTTTTGAGTAGTTTTTCAGTGATTGGCTAAAATAATAAGTACTGTGGATCCCTTCTAATCAAATTGTGCATAGAAACAATATATATATATATATATATATATATATATATATATATATATATATATATATATATATATATATATATATATATATATATATATATAAATAACTTTTTAAAAGTATTGTCTATGAATGGCAAATAATTTAACTTACACTTAGAAACACTATTTAAATAATTAATCAATGCAATCTGAAATTATTATTTTATAGGGTATATTTCACAGCATAATACTCACTATTATTCACTACTTTTGAATACATGTGAAAGGGCTACTTTTTACTTATACTTTGAGTGATATTTAGAACCAGTTACTTAGAGCTTTACTCAATGTGCACTACATTTTTTTTTTTTTTTGGCAAATAACGGTACTCTTAATTGGCTCATATAGATACGTACCCCTGAATACACTTCGGGAGAGAGCAAAATATGTCCCCGGAGCTACGTTTTTTTTTTTTTTTTACAGTTTTTGTTTTTACGAATCCACCACAGGCCGCTGTGTACGCTTTTTTAGATCTCAAATTTCCCTCGCAAGTGCCTGCTGTTCACCCGTAAATCCACCAGAGGCTGCTGTATATTGACTGACTGACCGACTGACCAATTCCAGACCCACTCCCTTTCCTAAACCCAACTGACAGTGTTTTCAAAAGTACTGAATGATCTGCCCGCCACCTTAGCCTAAACCGAACCGACAGTGTTTTCAAAAGCACCGATTGATTCGCCCACTGCCTTTCCTAAACACAACTGACAGTGTTTTCAAAAGCACCAATTGACCCGCCCACCGCCTTCCCTAAACCCAACAGACAGTGTTTTCAAAAGCACAGATTGATCTGCCCACCACCTTCCCTAAACCCAACAGACAGAGTTTTCAAAAGCACAGATTGATCCGCCCTCACCCTCTCCCTAAACCCAACTGATACCGCCTGCCACCTTCCCTAAACCCAACCAACAGTGTTTTAAAAAGCACCGATTGACCCGCCCACTGCTATTCCTAAACAAGACCGACAGTGTTTTCAAAAGCACCGATTGACCCGCCCACTGCTATTCCTAAACAAAACTGACAGTGTTTTCAAAAGCACTGATTGACCCACCCACTGCCTTTCCTAAACACAACTGACAGTGTTTTCAAAAGCACCGATTGACCCACCGACTGCCATTCCTAAACACAACTGACAGTGTTTTCAAAAGCACCGATTGACCCGCCCACTGCCTTTCCTAAACACAACTGACAAGTGTTTTCAAAAGCACCGATTGACCCACCGACTGCCATTCCTAAACACAACTGACAGTGTTTTCAAAAGCATCGATTGACCCGCCCACTGCCTTTCCTAAACACAACTGACAGTGTTTTCAAAAGCACCGATTGACCTGCCCACCGCTTT